>NW_006921857.1:4288635-4306628 GCF_000298275.1 Orycteropus afer afer | reverse complement strand
CATAGTCTCAGTGGTTCCACCAGGCTCTATTGGACCAGCAAACCTGGTCCCCCCCCCCCTTTTTTTCCTCCAAATGATTTTGAGTTTTGTTCCACATTGTTCTCCCTCTCTAAATAGATAGCACTATTATCTCAATTTTGCAAATGAGGAAACTGAAGCTAAGAGAGGTAATGTAGTTTGTCTAAGGACACACAGTAAATAAGTGGTGAGCAGTGTATTGGCCAGAATGACCTTTTTAAAATATATAGCACATCATACTGCTCTCATGCTTAAAGCAACAAAATGACTTAAAATAGAAAGCAAACTCCTTCCCATTGCCTCAAAGCCCTACCTAATTTACCCACCCTCTCTGTGGGCCACAGTCTATCGCAACTGGCCTTCTTTTCATTCTCTGAACATGCCAAGAATTTTTCTACATCAGAAACTTTGTTGCCCCGATCTTTCACTAGCTGGATTTTTCTTGTCATTCAGACCTTATCACTGAATGTTACTGCCTCTGAGAGGCCTTCCCTGGCCACCCAATCTATAGGAAATTCCCCATACCCCAATAATCTCATAACACAGTAATCTCTTTCAACACTTTCTAAAGTTATTTTGCCAATTAATCATTTTACTTTTATCTCCATGGACCTGATGTGAACTCCATGAGCGCAGGGACACCTTCTTTGTCTGGTACACCCATATATCCCAACACTTAAATTAGAATCATTATGCGGTAGATGCTCAAGAAATATTAGTTGAATGAATGAAAGAATGGAATGAGTTGGTCTGACTTCAGAACATTTATTAACTGGTATTATGTATTGTCTGTCTTTGTAATATAAATCCATTGCTGTGGAATTGATTCCAACTCATAGCAACCCTGTAAGTCAGAGTGGAACTGCCACATAGCATTTCTAAGACTGCTGCATCTTTCTCCTATGGAGCAGCTGGTAGGGTGGAAGCACTGACCTTTCAGTTAGCAGCTGAGCACTTAACCACTGGGCCACCAGGTGTGTTTTTGTTTTTGTAATTATACTCTGGTAGTATAGTGCCTAAGGCATTTGATTACTAACCAGAAGACTGGCAGTTCAAACCCACCAGCCACTCCTTGGAAGGAAGGTTGGGGAATCTACTTCTGTAGTGATACCACCTCGGAAACTCAAAGAGGGGTTGCTATGAGTTGGGTTTGACTTAACAGCAGTGAGAATACTACCTAATAAATGATGACTTATATTCTTTTAAATCTTCTGTTACTTTTCTCATTCCTACATTTCCTTATAGGTTAATTACACACATATCTTTGTAAGGTTAGTTATATCATATTTCCTTGTAGGTTAGTTATAAATATTTCCTTGTAGGTTAGTTATAAACAATTTCAACTTCCTTTTCAGTTAACTTGTTGAAAAACATCTTCAAAATACCCCCAAATTGAAAAAGTCATAAAATTATTTACCAGAATGCAGTAATCCTTAGGGGGAAAAATTCCTTAGGCAAACTCGTAAATAAGTCTTTTAATTAAGTTTAGGTCATATCAACCTTAACAGTTATACTGTCTTTGGAGTGACATTGAAGGTGGGGAGACCCTTCATAATTTAACACTATACATCTAGGATATTTGGTAGTGCAAATGGTTAACACGTTTCATTGGTAACCAATTGGTTGGAGGTTTGAGTTCATCCATAAGGGCCTTGGAAGATAAGCTGCTGATCTATTTCCAAAAAAGTCAGCCACTGAAAACCTTATGGAGCATAGTTCTTCTCAGACACACATGGGGTCTCATGAGTTGTAATAAACTTGACTGGGAATTGGTTTTAGGTGGTGTCTTAGTTATCAAGTGCTGCAATAACACAGATGCCACAAGTATGTAGTTTTAACAAACAGAACTATGTTTTCTCGCAGTTTAAGAGGCTACAAGTCCAAATTCTGGGTGCTGGCTCTAGGGGAAAGATTTCTCTCTCTGTTGGCTCTGGGGGAAAGTCCTTGCCTCTTCTGAGCTTTTGCTCATGGGTGATTTTCAGTGGTTTGACATCTCTCTTCCAGCATCCTTGCTTTGGTTGTGCTAGTCTAAGCTTTTTATTCAAGAGATGGACTCAAGACACACCCTACATTAATCTTATTCCATTAAATAACAAAGACAACCCATTCCAAAATAGGATTACAACCATAGGTATACCAAAACCAAACCAAACTCACTGCCATTGAGTAGATCTTGATTTATAGTGACCACTCCTTGGGTTTCTGAGGCAGTATCTCTATGGAAGTAGATTGCTCAGTCTTCCTTCCGAGGAGTGGCTGGTGGGTTTGAACCACCAGCCTTCTGGTTAGCAGTCAAATGCCTTAGGTACTACACCACCAGAGCTCCCAACCACAGGCATAGAAGTTAGGATTTATGATATATATTTTTTTGGGGATGTAATTTAATCCATAAAATATTGTTTGGATTTTTTTTCCCCAAACAAGAATGTATTATTTGTAAAAAATTAAATACATGCTTAAATAAAAAATTATTCTAACTTCCTGTGTAGATAGAGATAGCTAGCTAGGAATCATCATGGAATCCAGGGATGGGGAAGAAAAAGCATTCAGGAATAAAGCATAACAACTAGTTACTTTGGAAGGTCCTAATGGGTCCTGTCAAAGTGTAAAAACCAGGTTTGGACTTTGGAGTCAAATAGACATGGGAGCTATGTACTAGCTCTGTGACCTAGGAAGTTACCTAACCTCTTGCTGCCCAATTATCTTGCCAGTTAGAAGGAGCTAATCATTTACATCACAAAGCAATGTTAAGATTAAATGCATGTAATGCATAGGAAGTCTCATCATGTGGAATCACTACATTCAACTGCCCAGTTACTGAAAACCAGGCCCAGTCAAGTTGACACATAACCTTAACTACCACATTGAAGAATCTCACAGTTTTTAAAGGACTGATATCAGGTTGAATTGAAAGAGACAAGAGACATTTCCAAGTAAAACTGACTTCTTGGACCTCCACTTCTCTGGGCAGGAAGGAGTTATGCATATGGGCCATTTCTTATGGAAAATAAAGGGTGCCTCAGAAACTTAAGTCACAGAATAGAAGGTCTCAGATAGGGTGGGATAAAAATTTAGAACAAAATTCAAATTTCTGAAAAAGGCCAGACCTACTAGACACATTAAGGAGCCTCTGAGACTATCACTCTAAGATAACCTTTGAATTTGGAATTAAAGCTGTTTCTGGAGGTCACCTTTCATCAAAATAAATAAGCTTATAAAATAAACAATATCATCCATGAGTAATGTGCTCTGTCAACCAGCCAAATATATGAGACCAAATAGTCAACATTTACCCCAAAACAGCTCAGAAGGCAAGGAAGGGAAGGGAAGCTAAAATAAGTAGAATGGGAATAATGAGAATGTGACACTGTAAAAATTGTGAATAATGTCACAAAATAATTTGTATAAAAATTGTCAAATGGGACCCTGATTTGCTGGGTAAACTTCCACCTAAAACATAGTAAAACGTTAAGAAAAAAAAAAAAAAAAAAGAAAGAAACAAAGAGATCTAAGCCCAAAAGCCCAGAAGGTAGAGCCAAGAGCCACAAAGATCCATTGCTAGGAAGCAGAACTGGACATCAATCCAAGAACTGGGAGCACGTTCTGGTTACCTAGTGCCGCTCTGACAAGAATATACCACAAATGGGATGGCCTTAACAAACAGGAATTTATTCCCTTCAGTTTGGGAGGCTAGAAGTCCAAGTTCAAAGTGCCAGGCTCTAGGGGCTATGTGAAAGCAACTTGACCCTGGGCTTCAGCTCTGCCTCTTGCTCCTGGCCCACTGAAGCTAGAGGCATCTCTTCATTCAGGCAGCTACTGGCTGCTGATGCTAACAAACCCAAGGTCAACAAATAAAATGGCACAGTCCTGATGTTACCAAACCACACAGCAGGCCATTAATTCAAGTCCATTTAAGTCCCAAGGTCAGCAAAGCATGGCAGGCTGCTGAACGACACAGCTACATGCAGGGTCCAAGCATGTCCATAAGCTAGAGACTATCCCAAAGACTTCTCCATATATACAGGAAGCAGACCACAACCCAAAGGCAGCTACTCAGCTGCTTGGGGTAGATCCCGCCACGGAGTTGATTGCTAGTCTCATCATGCGGAATAAATACCATCAGCTGCCCAGCCACTCAACCAGGCCCAGCCACGTTGACATACAAATTTAACTACCACAGAGCATATGCAGTGATGAAATGTCTCTTTTGCTTATTCACTGATGCATAACAAAGCTTCCCACAACTTACAAATCTACATAACAATTTTATTATCTTTTACAGTTCTGTAGGTTGACTAGGCTCAACTGGAGGTTCTTCTGCTCCATGTAATGTTACCTGGTGCTGCAGTAATGGAGGAGGGCTATTGGTTTAGGAGCTCGGGTAGAGCTGTTTGTTGGAGCTTTGGTTTTCTTCCACATATGCTTTGAATATGGCTGAGCTGCTCACAGCATGACGGCTGGGTTCCAAGAAAGAGCGTAAGAGACAGTTTCCAGTTATCTTAAGATCTGGACTCAACATTTCCAAGAACATTACTTCTACCTTACACTATTGTCAACTAGTAAAAGGGTGAGACCAGACACAAGGGGAGGGAAAATAAACTCCATCTCTTCATGGGAGGGGGTAAGCACATGCAGAGTAGGAAGTGATTTATAGAGGTCATAATTGGATATACGAGCTCTGGTGGCATAGTGTCTAAGGCAGTTAGTTGACTGCTAACCAGAAAGCTGGCAGTTCAAACCCACCAACCCCTCCTTGGAAGGAAGGCTGAGCAATCTATTTTCATAGTGATACCACCTCGGAAACCCAAGGAGGGGTCGCTATGGGTCAGATCTGACTCAACAGCACTGATTTTTGGTTTGGTTAATTGGATGGAGGTAATGTTTCATAGTTGATATGAAAAGTAAGAATAAAATTACATGATGACTCTGTCTCAAAGCTAAACTTGTCAGTTTAGAGAAAAAAAAAATCTTGTATACAACCAAGACAATACCTTAGATTGGTAATTTTGGTATTAATCTTTATAGTCTAGTGCAGCTAAGTAACTTAACACATTTCAGCAAATTTTGAATGACAACTGTCCTTTGTTTTTATTATATGTTATTAACTTCTACCCTTCTTTCCTCCTTTTTTCTTTTTTAAGTATATCTAAAATGCTTGTTAAATAACTACATTAATAAGTTCTCTTTTACTTCTGTTATTTTAATATTATTACTATTTCCTTCTTCTTTAGATTAGAATAGGTTGGCATGTTTCTCTTCAACTATGATTTTAAAATGTTGTTGTTGTTGTTGTTATGTGCCATCGAGTCGGCCCCGACTCATAGCGACCCCTCCTTGGGTTTCCGAGGCAGTATCACTACGGAAGTAGGATTGCCCAACCTTCCTTCCGAGGAGTGGCTGGTGGGTTTGAACCGCCAGCCTTCTGGTTAGCAGTCAAGTGCTTTAGCCACTAAAATTTCAAAGATTTAAGAAGTAACAAGTGGAAACACTCTGCTAATGCAATGTGTACATCAGAAGTTCCATTTATTAGAAATGACTATATACATTTTCTAAGATAAATTTGAAAAAATTTGTACTATAAAAGAATTTTGAGATTTTTCACATGCAGCTATTTATTCAAGAGCTATACTGAACCATTACTATGCATATGATTTGAAGTTTGTGTGACCCAATATAAAGTTTTAAAATTGTATGTGTTTTATGAGGGACTAGTAAAAGGATAGTTCTTAAATGAGGTTTGCAAACTGACTAACAAAGCTAATAATATTTCATACTTAGGTTTTCTTCTATGAGTAAAGAAACAGGAGTCCAGTGAACAGATATAAACAGTAGGCAGTGATTGTTGAACAGTTCTGTGCCATTCAGTGTTCTAAGTGTTTTACACAGTCCTTTTATTTTTTATTACAATGGTTAAGTGTTTGGCTGCTAACCATAGAGTTGGCTGTTCATATCCACCAGAGGCACTTCAGAAGTAAGGTCTGGCAATCTACTTCTGAAAGATCATAGCCATTGAAAACTCTATGAAGCACAGTTTTACTCTGAAACACAAGGAGCCACCATGAGTTAGAATGCAACTCATTGTTTTTTTTTAATTTTGTTATGTTACCTAAGCACCCTTGCTATCCTCATTTTTCAGGGAAATGCAAGACCAGAGAGGTTATATAATTTGTTCAAAATCATGACTGGTTGGTGTTATAGCTGGAATTTAGATTTGACACCAAAGCACCCTTCTTGACCCTCATGCTGTGCTCCTTGCTTGATTCAGTATGGCATAATGTAAGAATTGAGAACTGGTTGGCAGGTGAACTTATTCTGTCCCTGACATACCATGTGATGTTACTAAGAATAATAATTAGTATCTAAGGGGCTCTGGTGGCGTAGTGCCTAAGGCATTTGACTGCTAACCAGAAGGCTGGCTGTACAAACCCACCAGCCATTCCTCGGAAGGAAGATTGGGCAATCTTCTTCAGTAGAGATACCACCTTGGAAACCCAAGGAGAGGTTGCTGTGAGTCGAATCGAGTCGCTGGCAGTGAGTTTGGGTTTTTTGTTTTTGGTTATGGAGCACTGACTTTGTATCAACCCTTTTTCTGCATCAACTCATTTGACCACCCTGTGGAGTTAACATTTTTATTACTATTAGATGGGAGTCCCTGGGTGGTACAAATGTTTCAGGTGCTCATTTGCTAAAGGAATGTTGGCAGTGACAGTCCACCCAGAGGTACCTCTGCAGAAAGACCTCATGATCTACATGTGAAAAAATCAGCCTTCAAAACTCTCGGGGAGCACAGTTCTATTCTGACACAGGTGGAGTCGACATGCTGGGGTCGGACTCCACGGCAACTGGAGGTGGTGGCTATTTATAGACTCGGCAACTAAAAATACAGATAAGTTTTCCCTGCTCACACACCCAATAATGAAGTAGCTAGAATTTGAACCCAAGCAATCTGGCTCCAGAGCCTGAGGACTTGTCCATTATGCTGTAAATCCAGCCTGCCACCATTTATAGGTTTCCTAAAAAAAAAAAAAAAAAACCCAAAAATCCAAATTCACTGCCATAGAGTCAAGTTCAACTCATAGCAACCCCTCCTTGGGTTTCTGAGGCAGTATCTCTACAGAAGTAGATTGCCCCATCTTTCTTCTAAGGAGTGGCTGGTGGGTTTGAACCACCAGCCTTCTGGTTAGCAGTCAAATGTCTCGGGCACTATGCTACCAGAGCTCCCATAGGTTTCCTGGAAGAGCAAAATAGCAGTCCAAAGGAGAAACTATAAAGAAAAAGTTTTTTTTTGGTACTTTACACTCCCTTTTTTCTAATACAAAGACATATTAGAAAAAATGGAGAGTAAAGTATACCTACCACCTTCTGAATTCCCAAATGACATTATGCTATAAATATCATCCCATTTATAGTTTAAAAGATTATCTTATAACCCCAAAACTCCTTAACTAGATGGACTGATTGGCAAAATAGGTAAGGGAAAGAGCATGGAAAGGTTTTTTAAAAATAGATTTCATTAGAGATTCTTAATCCTGGATGCGTGTAGCATACCCTGAGGCATTGTCAGAAAATAATGATAGCCTGTCTTTAACACAAACCAAGTAAATTAGAATCTCTTCAAGTATGGCCCAGAGATATATATATTTTTTTTTAAATACTTGAGGTGATTTCAGTGCACAATCAGGGCCAAGAACTCCATTGCCTTTGTGGAGATATGTGTGTGTCATTCATTCATATCAGTGTGTGCCCCTATGGAGCACAGTTCTATTCTGATGGAGTTGACATGCTCAGGTTCGACTCCACGGCAACTGGTGGTGATGGTGGTGGTGATTTATTGAGGAGACAACTGAAAATACAGATAGTAGATAAGTTTTCCCTGCTCACACACCCAATAATGAAGTAGCTAGAACTGTGTGTCATTCATTCGCATATCACCGTTTAGAATTACAGTGTTCATATATGGTAGATGCTTAATAGATGTGTGACTGAAATCTAGAAAGAGCTGTGAAATCTGTAAGGTTAAGGTAATGTTCTTTGAAAAGTTCAAGTACAATACAGATATGTTGCATGAACTTGCATCATTAGTCACTAGTGACAGATTCTTAGAATTATGCCTCAGTTGTGTTAGTTGAGAAATCAGAATTCTGTGCCATTTAGCCCACTCTTTCAACATATTATTTAAGTTATGAAGTCATTAGTATAAGATTACTCAAAAAGCAAGTTTACACAGGTTGACTTGTGCTTACTTACTAATCTGTAGTTTGTTCATTACAGATTAGTAAGTAAGCACAAATCAGTCTGTGCTTACCTTGCTTATTGGGTAATCTATTCCTGGAAGTTGTGCACACCTGCCACAATCCAGAATGTTATGTGGATGCAGAAAAGCCACTGATGTAGTACAATGCATGGCACCTGGTTGTAGTTGCAATGTTCCCTTTCTTCCCCTTCCCTTTTCTCCCTCTCACTCCCTTGCCTTGCCTTCCTTTCCTTTCTGTACACAGCAGAGAAATTTGAGAAATACTAGCAGAATTGACAAGGACTTCCGGTAGCTCAGTGGTTGAGGCATATGGATGGATGCTAACTAGAAGGTCGACAGTTCAAATCCACCAGCCACTCTGTGGAAGGAAGATGAGGCAATCTACTTCCATAAAGATTTATGGAAGATTTTGGAAACACTATGGGTCACTATGAGTAGGAATCGACTTGATGACAGTGGAAGCAGAATTGACAGTATTAGTTAATTTCATAGATTCAACAAAATAAGGCAGTATGTGTTTACCTCCTCTTTCTCTTTTTTTTTTTTTCCTTTCTGATCAGTGTAATAATTAAGTAAAAGAAAAGCTTATTATAGAGTTTGGATCTCCTGAGTCTCAATAAAAAATAAAAGGTGTAATCTTTTATTTGTTTAAATACTGTCTTCTTCCAAAAAAGATTTGAGACTGCATAGCACATAATGATATTGCAAAAAATGTATATCAAAAAAAAAAGCTGAAGTGCTCGCTTCGGCAGCACATATACTAAAATTGGAACGATACAGAGAAGATTAGCATGGCCCCTGCACAAGGATGACACACAAATTCATGAAGCGTTTCATATTTTTAAAAAGTGATGGAACATTTACATTGTAGTGCAATAATTAAATTAATCATTAATGGGGAAAAAAAAAAAGCTGAAAGACTATGATTACATAGGAACTTAGCAGAATTTTGTGAATGAGTAAGAATTTTACTGTGTACTTTCCGGTAGCCAGAGAAAGAAGTAGACAAAATTTTCATAGTTGTGATTAGCAGAAAGGAGGAAGTATATAGTTATTACTCAGGAGTGACAAAGAAACTTCTGCTGTAATTCCTTATAGGGTACATTGCGTGTCATGATAGCAGCATCCTTGACAACAGCTTCACAACAAATATTCAAGTAGTTTCAATATTACTGTTCCTCATAGTTGAAGGCGAGCATTAAAACCGAACCCAGTGAAGTGAACATCTTCAAAGATGTTATTTGATTCAAGCTGATTTTTTTTTTTTTTTTTAACAAATTCACTTTTTTCTTCTTTTTGTTTTTACCATTTTCCTTCTTGCTTTTCTTTAGCGTTTTCTTTAAGGTCACAATGTAGATCAGTAAGTTCTGCTTTTAACGTACATCATCATTTTGCTTTTTCTCCATTTAACTGTTCACTAATAACCTTAGAACTTCTTTTTAGTTGACTAGAAGCCTTTGAAGACATGTGATCTGCCCAGTCTTGTTTTGGCATCCATATTCCCCAAAGTGAAACCATGTTGTTTGAGGAGAGAGCAACAGACTGCGCAGTTACCTTGGAGAAAGTGCAAGACACCTCCAAGTATGTGTTGATATTATTGGTCATGGGTAAGGAGCACTTTCCTTCATGGATAAGCAGCACTTTCCTCCTATGACAATGCAGCTTCAAAAGTAATAATAGGCTTCTATGAATCTTAGAATATTATGGTGGAAGCTATGGGAATGGATGCAAAACAAAGAACTGCTCTGCTTTGCTTTGTTCAATAAAATAAGTCAACAGGCCAAGAGTGTGAATGTCCCACTTGCCAGTTCCTTCAGTTTAGAGTTTTCTGCAGGAGGCATACCTTAAAATGTTACGACTGTCTGATCTCAGAAGTAATGGTGAGCTGAATGGAGAAGGCTATTTTTACCAGGGAAAATCTGTGCAAACTTGAATTTTAGTTGTCTTTTTCATCTTCCTTTTGGCAGGAAATATTAATGATTGAGGACACACTGCCACTCATTTCTGGGAAGCACTAAATATGGGGTTTATAGCTGTGTTCAGATAGACTCAGTTTCAAGTTATATATGAAGATACTGAGCATAAGTATTTAGATAAAACAAGGTTATACTTTTTTTGTAATTTACTCCATCATCTGCAGAATTATGAATTTTTTAATGGTGGATTGAAAAATTTATTAAACGCTTGCTTTGCAAAAGGCATTATAACAA
The DNA here is from genome assembly GCF_000298275.1 of Orycteropus afer afer. Lineage (NCBI taxonomy): Eukaryota > Metazoa > Chordata > Mammalia > Tubulidentata > Orycteropodidae > Orycteropus > Orycteropus afer. The sequence goes on along the minus strand of NW_006921857.1, from coordinate 4,296,146 downwards.
GTTATTAGTGTAGAGTAGAGAGATACATTATAAATAAAATAAATGGTGATGGCCTACTCTGAACTTTCAGTTTAGTTGAGAAGTAAGAATATAAAATTAAATTAGTTAAATTCTTTTAAAGTAGAAAAATTTTAAGAGACAGAGTGATCCATCATGGGAAAAGTTGAATATGGGGGTGGACAGAAAGCATGGAGCCCCCACAGAGAAAAGAGTGTGATGAAGTTAGAGAAGGGTTTATAGGATAGTATGTTTTGAACCAGGTATTAAATGAGACTATCAACATGGGTTGTTAGAAATGACTGAACCAGCAAGTGGGAAGTTTAGCCTCATGCTTTTAAAGGTTTTTTTTTTTTGTTGTTGTTGTTCATTTTGTTTTTGGGGAGAGGAATTTCTTGAGAATGGAGAACTTGTAAAAATTTTCATTAAAGGAAAAAAAATACATTTAAAGAATATGTTAAAAAGTTCATTTATTTAAAAAATTTGAAACACAACATCATATCATGACAAAATAAGTTTTGACTATTTTTTGATGTGTGTTATAATAGTGCTTGCTATGTGTGTGCACGTGCATGTGTACATGCATGTGTGTATGCGTACATGGCTCCAATAAGTTTCCTTGATCTGCAGATAATACTCTTTTTATAATCAATCTCCTTTCATCTATCATTCTTGGTAGTGTGAAGACTGTTCATATTTCATTTAAGGCATTATACTTTAGTTTACTATTTCAAGACTTTTCCATTTAGAAAGGCAATTTTCTTTATTTCTAATGAATAACTAAAATTCTGAAAAGAGTAAGTGGATCTCTCTTCTGATCTTTTATACTGAAACCTTTAAAAAGAAATTTTGGGTATACTTTGAATTGTTTGGTGCAATATTATTTTATTTGTCTCTTAAGAATCTTGTGGTTTTATTTATCTTTTAAAGGGATCTTTGGAACTATAGAACAGCAGTGAACATTGGGTGTTCTTTTACTCACACATGCATCCCCAAAGCCACTGCTGTTGAGTTGATTCTGACTCATGGTGACCAAATAGGACAGAGTAGAACTTCCCCCATACAGTTTCCATGGCTGTAAATATTTACAGAAGCAGACTGCCCCATCTTTCTCCCATGAAATGGCTGGTAGCTTTGAACTTTTGGTTAGCAGCTGAATGCTTTTAACCACTGTGTCACCAGAACTGCTCATATATTTAAAGCAGCTCTTAATAATGTATTCCTATTCCATTTAAACATATTTCATTGGGAGAATGGATTAGTCAAGATGAAAAAGATACTATGCTTTTCTTCTTTTTTTTTTTAACTATGCATCCATCCATCCATCCATCCATTCATCCACAAATACATCCATTCATCAAATATATATTAAATGCCTACTATATTCAAGAGAATGTGCTCGTGTCTGGATGAGTAGGGAGGTGCCATGTAAGTGAATAAATCATGAGACTTATGACCTCAGTGGATATAAGTAGAAATTGTTAATTTCCATAAGTAATGATTAAGTAACATGTGTTAGCAATTTGTAGATCACAGAGAAAATTTCTTAATTTCAATAAAATGGTGCGAGCGTTTCATAAACACTCTTTGAGAAAGTGCTACTGAAGCTGAGCTACTCAATCCTTGTGTTTTTGTGGACGAGGGATAAAACGTTTTTCTCCTTAGCATTTAGTAAGACGAATATGACTGAAGATACCTGCTTTTGGCTAAAATTTCCTAGAAATGTTTAGATTTTCAAAGACTTATGTCATTGTTAGCACTTTTAATTTTTATCATTAAAATTTGTTATTAGGTGTTGTTGGTTCTGACGCATAGCAGCCCTGTGTCCAACAGATGAAACGCTGTCCAGCCCTGTGCCAGCCTCACAGTCTTTGCTCTGCTTCAGTCTATCCTTGCAGCCACTGTGTCAGTCCATCACCTTGAGGCTCTTCCCTTTTTCACATATCCTCCACTTTACTAAGCATGACATCCTTCTCCAGGGACTGGTCCCATCTGACAACATGACCAAAGTATGAGAGATGAAATCTGGCCATTCTCCCTTCTAAGGAGCATTCTGGCTGTACATCTTCCAAGATAGAGTTGTTTGTTCCTCTGACAGTAGTACGTGGTATATTAAATATTCTTCATCAACACAATTCAAAAGTATCATTTTCCTCTGTCTTCCTTATTCACTGTCAGCTTTCATATGCATGTAAGACAACTGAAAATATTATTGCTTGGGTCAGGTGCACCTTAGTCCTCAAAGTGACATCTTTGCTTTTTAATGCTTTAAAGAAGTTTTTTTTTTTTTTTTTTCCCAGCAGATTTGCCAACTGCAATATGATACCTGATTTCTCGACTGCTGCTTCCATGGGCATTGATTGTGTATTGCAATAAAATGAAATCTTTGACACCTTCCATCTTTTCTCCATTTATCATGATGTTGCTTATTGGTCCAGTTGTGAGGATTTTCATTTTCTTTATTGTGAAGTTAATCCATACTGAAGGCTATAGTCTTCATCAGTAAGTGCTTCAAGTCATCTTCACTTTCAGCAAGCAAAGTTGTGTCATCTGCATATCACAGGTTGCTAATGAGTCTTCCCCAATCCTGTTCTTCACATAGTACAGCTTTTCAGATTATTTGGTAAGCGTACAGATTGAATAAGTATGGTGAATGGATACAGCCCTGACACACAACTCTCTTGATTTAACCATTCTGTTTAAATGACTGACTCTTCATCTATGTATAGGTTCCTCATGAGTACATTTAAGTGTTCTGGAATTCTTAGTCTTCCTAATGTTATCCGTAATTTGTTATGATCAATACAGAATGCCTTGACATAGTCAATAAAATACAAGTAAACATCTTTCTGGTAGTCTTTGTTTCCAGTCATGATCTGTCTGACTTCAGCAATGATATCCCTTATGCTAAATCATCTTCTGAATCTGGCTTGTATTTATGGCTGTTCCCTGTCAATGTACTCCTACTTCCTTTTTTGAATTATTTTGAGCAAAATTTTACTTGCTTGTGATATTAATGATATTGTTAGATAATTTATGCATTCTGTTGGATCACCTTTCTTTGGAATGGGCATATATATGTTATCTCTTCTATTTAGTTGGCCAGATAACTGTCTTTCAAATTTCTTAGCATAAATGAGTGAGGGTGTCCAGCATTGCATCAGTTTGTTGAAACATGTCAATGGATATTCCATGATTTTCTGGAGCCTTGTTTTTTGCCAATGCTTGCAGTGCTGTTTGAACTTCTTCCTTCAGTACCATGTGTTCTTGATCATATACTACCTCTTGAAATGGTTGAACGTCAACCAATTCTCTGGTACACTGACTCTGAGTATTCCTTCCATCTTCTTTTGAAGTTTCTTGTGTCATTCAATATTTTGCCCATAGATTCTTTCTGTTTTGCACTTGAAAATTGATGTTTTTCCTCAGTTCTTTCAGCCGAGAAATATCAAGCATGTTTTTCCCTTTAATTAAAATATGGAAATTACTGAATGCCAATAAAAATAGCTCTAAGGTGTAAGGATCCTTTCAAGCTCATATCCTTTCCTGTACTTCTTTTTGAAAAAATTTATTTGTGATGCTGCCATGTTTTTTTTGAGAAGTTTATTGTTATCTTTGCTTATTGACTTTTTTTTAAAATACATTATTTTCAGAGGCAAAATTGTCCAAGGCTTGAAGGATTTAAAACACGTTAGTCCAGTTGGAGAGACATATATCCATGAAGGACTAAAGCTAGTAAGTTCTTTTACGTTTATGAATGTAGGAGAGAATGCACTAGAACTCTAAGGAAGCTCAAAAGTATGTTACAGGTGTGCATGCGTGTGTGCACACACTTGCACATTTAATTATTCTAGGGATAAGACTAATAGAACACATTAGTTATGATGATAAGAAAAGTTTGGATTTTGCCTTTTAAGGAGTTTTCCGTTTTCTCAATGGTTACATTCAAAATAGTCAACCCCAGATAAAAATCTATATCCCTTAAACTCAGTAGTAACTACCTTTCTGTGACTATATGAGTATTTCAAATAAAAAAATAGTTAACACAAAGACTCTATTTTAAAAGCCAATTAGTAATACTATGTTTTTGTAAAATTTATGAATTTGACTTGATAGAACATGCTGGTTGAAAGTTAAAATTAAATTATGAGTTGCATAATTGTTCTTCATTTTCAGGCAAATGAACAAATTCAGAAAGCAGGAGGCTTAAAAACCTCTAGTATCATAATTGCTCTGACAGATGGTAAGTTGGACGGTCTGGTGCCATCATATGCAGAGAAAGAGGTGAGTATTGAACTGAAACTGTTCTTTACACCCTGCTGTACTTTTCTGTCTCTCTGCATGTATAGCCTGATATTTGAATAATTCACCCCTCTTTCTCTATCTCTCCTCTGATATAGGCAAAGATATCCAGGTCACTTGGGGCTAGAGTTTACTGTGTTGGTGTCCTTGATTTTGAACAAGCTCAGGTGAGTATAACAGATCTATGAATTTTAATCTAAATTAAATCATTTTCTTAAGGGTGATTTATCAAATTATTTTCACAGATAACTTATTGTGACATTAATCAATTATTAAATATTTTCTACAAAAAATATTCACTTCTAGGCTGTATGTCTTGAACTCAACATTAGGAATTTATGAAATATAGATTTCATTATTGAAAATGAAAATCTAAATTTGTCAAATACTTCGTTTGAGGAACTAATGTAAGATAAAAATTTATATTGAAGTGATGTGATTACTGCTTCTCTTCTTTAACTCAATTGACAGGATTATGATGACAGTGTTATTTAGGGTTTTTAGTTTGATTTAAAACTTGACTCAGTTGTGCAGGGACTTGGAAAGTCCATTAAAAGAAGTCTTTTAATTTTTTTCTTAGGTGTTCTTAAAAGAAAATATATTTTTGATAAAGTATTGAGAGATTAAAAAAAAATAATAAAAATAAACCAAACTCACTGACGTTGAGTCGGTCCCAACTCATAGCGACCCCCAGTGGGGTTCCAAGTGGTAAATCTTTATGGGATTGCCCCATCTTCCTTCCATGGAGTGGCTGGTGGGTTTGAACCACCAACATTCTGATTAGCAGTCAAATGCCTTAGGCACTATGCCACCAGATCTGCTTATTGAGAGATTATATATTTTTTAAAAATTACCTTTTCTACTCGCAAAATGGTTTTGCATTTAAGTTTTTGGTTGAGCATGGCTAAAACTCCCATGACTCCTGCAATTTACAAATCTTAAATCTCTGCACTATTTTGGCATTGCAGCTTCAGGCCAGTATAAAGTTGCTATCACTGATCCGCGTTCATCTGGTGGTGGCATGGTTAAAGTAGCAGTACTACCATTATTCCCAATTCCTGATCTCTCTCTCATGGTCCACACTGGTAGATTAATTACTGTGCTGTAATTTTTCAGGTAAACATAAGAAAAAACTTAATGTAATTTTTAAAGTATTATATGTCTTATTCAAAGAGCCTTTGTGGTTAATCTCTCAATCACTTAATTGCTGCTGGATGAAAGGTTGGCTGTTCAAACCCCCAGCCGTTTTGCTGGAGAAATGTGGCAGTCTGCATCCATAAAGATTACAGCGTTGGAACCCTATGGGACAGTTCTACTCCATTCTGTAGGGTCACTATGAGTTGGAACCAACTGAATGGCAGAAAGTTTGTTTTTTGATCATGTCTTAACCCCCCATTAACTCGGTTTACTCTTTTTCCTAAAGCTCGAAAAAATTGCTGATTCCAAGGAACAGGTTTTCCCTGTCAAAGGTGGTTTTCAAGCTCTCAAAGGAATAATTAATTCTGTGAGTAATTCTCTGGGAGCAGGAGAAGCTCTTAATTTTAGATGTATTTTTAAATTATAAGATGTAATTTTGATTCCAGTGCAGGTCATCGTTTATCTTGAGTAAAGGAGTTAGGAAAGAGTTTTGTTTGGTATTTCACATATAGTGTACTTCTAAAGATCTGGCTTTTGTTTGCCAGTGAGATTTGGTATTAATTCTTGCAGACTGTGTTCAGTGGGCCTGGGTTTGTGATTTCAAGTTTTAAGATTTTCATAAACAATCTCAGGCACATCTTCCCTTTGGGCATACAGTTCCTAACTGTCTTGATATCTTGAAAGTTTTATAGGCTTATAGAAGAAAAGTAAAATAAAAATGTGGATTGAAATGTGTGATTACTCACTCTTCCAAATATGGTATTTCTTAGCTATCAGTCAGGCAACTTGAACCAGTGACTGTATGTTACTGCTGTTGTTGTTCTCTCCATTTTAATGATTAATAGTTTCACTGGAGCTCATAATATTTCTGTTTGGAATTCAGTTGAGGTGCCTCTGGTGATCATTAGAATCTGGGCTATCCTAAACAGGGTATGGGGAAAAGGAGTGATGAAATGCAAAGCAAAACTCATGGGTTTCACAGCTGAGGTTTATGTTTCGTTTTATTGCCTTTTGCTGGAAACTCTAGGAACAGTTGCTATTAAGTATTTATGATATTTTGGTAAACACCATCCTAAAATTGAAGTGAGTAATATATATTCACTAAGCCAAAGCTTTTCCTTTAATCTTTAGGTATTCATTGTAGGGGGAAAAAGAAATCTTAATTTCTTCTGATATTTGGTTCTGGCATTTCATAATTTTCTTTAAATAACATGCTTTTCAGAATGAGATTCATTGAATTTGTTTTTGGTAATATGTAGGTTTTTTTTTTTTAATTAATGGCACTTTTAAGAGAAAATATATAATTTACTTCTATCAAATATCATTACTTCTAGGGGACACACTTTGCAATGTTGAAAGGAACAGAGATTCAATTATTTCAGGAGTTTACGTATATTATTGTACTTATTTTTAGGGGAAAATTGCAATGTTAAAATAGTAAAAATTTTTATAGCTGAATTCAGGATAAATGCATGATAATTGTGATTTAAGTTCTAAAATGTAGGAAAAAGGATAGATAATTCAAAAGGACTAATTTGAGCCACTAAATAAACAAATATGTGGAGTATAAATTAGGTAAAATTTTATTATATTTTGCAATTTGCAATTATTGTTATAATTATTTGGGAAAGAGAAAAGACCTCCCTGGATTATTCCCTTTGGAATTATTTTTTTTCTCGATATAAAAAGTTATCTGAAAATTCTGCAGATAATTAACCTTTCAAAAATTCCTTTTCATGGGTTATAAATGAGATGTCTTTTCAAGGAATTAGTAGCTAATTACTAGAAGGTAAAGTTGTTGTTGCATCATTTTATTTATTTATTAAATTTTATTTTTCTTTTTGTATTTGTTGTTGTTGTTGTTGTTAAGTGCCGTTGAGTCGTTTCCGACTCATAGCAACCCCATGCACAGCAGAACGAAACACTGCCTGATCCTGCGCCAGCCCCACAATCCCTGCTATACTTGATCCCATCATTGCAGCCACCGTATCAATCCATCTCGTTGAAGGCCTCCCCCTCTTTCGTCGACCCTCCACCCTACCAAGCATGACGTCCTTCTCCAGGGAATGGTCCCT
>NW_006921857.1:4272248-4285657 GCF_000298275.1 Orycteropus afer afer | reverse complement strand
TTTCTCCTGCTCTTCTGGCCTGCTTGCTTGGGTGTCCCTGAGTTTCCCCTCCTCACCTAATCCCTTTGGCTAATTGCTCTTCTCTTTGGCTCCCTGGGTTTTACCCCTTTCTCCTGCTCTTCCGGCCTGCTACTCTGTGCTAAACCCGTGCTTACCTTGCTCCCGGAGACCCGGTCCCTCTCGGAGGGTAACAAGGGAAAGTGTTCAGTGCAGATCAGTGAGTAAGCACCAGCCCGCCCGTGCTTACCTTGCTCCCGGAGACCCGGTCCCTCTCGGAAACTTTAAAATATTGACTAACTCCTTTGAGGTTCTTTATAGACTTCAACTTGAGTAAATTATGCTGAAAAGTTTAGCATGAAATCAGAAAGATTTGAGTTATGTTAGTTAGCCACACATTGCCGACAGATCCTCTTGAGTTTTTCGAGAGGGGAATGACGAATATAACTTTTATCTGAGTGTAGCTAAACTTCAGCTGTTTTGTCACAAAAAAAGGAAATAATGACCCTCTGGAAGCCAGGCAGGGGTAGGATAGGGTGAAAGGGAGGGAAGGAGAGGGGAACCCTTACAGTATCTGGCAGAGATGGCTAGTAGAGAAAGGAAGTTGTTAATGATCACATTAATGGATGAGTATACAGTATACACGGGTTCCACATCTGTGGATTCAAACAAACTTGAATCAAAAATATTTTGGGAAAAAAGTAACTAAGTGGTCAAAGCAATCTCTGAAAGGCTAAGGAGGAGCATAAAGTGCTGTTTATATAACATTTACATTGTATTAGGTATTACAAGTAATCTAGAGATGAACAGATTAACAGAAATGAAAGGAGATGTTTTAAAGTATACAGGAGAATGTGCATAGGTTATATGCAAATGCTATGCTATTTAATATAAGGGACTAGAGAATGTGTGGATTTTGATATCCATAGGAGATGATGGGGCAATCTACTTCCATAGTGATACTGCCTCGGAAACCCAAGGAGGGGTCACTATGAGTCGGGTCCGACTTGACGGCACATAACAACAACAACAACAGGAGATGGGGTGAGGGGAAGGGGTCCTAGAACCAATCCCCCACGGATACTGAGGAGCAACTGTAAACAATGATTTTAATTTGAAATTTTTGCCCACTCAATAGATAGAAAATTTATGACAATTTCATCACTCTTTTTCTCTCTTAGGGCAGATATTACTATAATACCACCCTATGTTGTTGTTCCGTGCCATTAAGTTGGTTCTGACTCATAGTGACCCTGTGTGCAACAGAATAAAACACCTCTTGGTCCTGTACCATTCTCACAATCATTGCTATGTTTGAACTCATCATTACATCCACTGTGTCAATCCATCTCATTAAATGTCTTCCTCTTTTTTATTGACCCCCTACTTTACGAAGCATGATGTCCTTCTCTCGGGACTGGTCCCTCCTAATAACATGTCCAAAGTAAATGAGATTAAGTTTCACCATCCCTGCTTATAAGGAGCATGTTGGCTGGCTGTACTTCTTCTAAGATAGATTTGTTCATTCTTCTGGCAGTCCATGGTATATTCAGTATTCTGTGCCAATACCATAATTCAAAGGCATTAATTATTATTCAGTCTTTCTTCCTTACTCATTGTCCAGCTTTCCCATGCATATGAAGAAGGGTATTGAAAATATCATGACTCGTGTCAGGTGCCCTTTAATCTCCAGAGTAACATGTGTGAATTTTAGCAGTTTGAAGAGGTCTTTTGTAGCAGATTTGCCTATTGCAATTCATTGTTTGATTTCTTGACTGCTGTTTTCATGGATGTTGAATGTGGATCCAAGTATAATGAAATTTTTGACAACTTCAGTCTTCTCTCCATTTATCATGATGTTGCTTATTTGTACAGTTGTGAGGATTTTTGTTTTCTTTTTGTTGAGTTGTAATCCATATTAAAGGTTATAGTCTTTCATCAGTAACTTTTTCAAGTCTTTGCTTTCAGCAAGCAAGGTTGTGTCATTTGCATGTTGCAGGTTGTTAATGAGTCTTCCACCAATCCTGCTGCCACATTCTTCTTCATATAGTCTAGCTACTCAGATTATTTGCCCAGCATACAGATTGAATAGGTATCATTTAAGGATACAACCCTGACACACAGCTTTCCTGATTTTAAACCATACAATATCTCCTTGTACTCTTCAAATGATTGTTTCTTTGTCTATGCACAGGTTCAGCATGAGAACTTAAGTTTTCTAGAATTCCCTTTCTTTGCGATGTTGTCTATAGCTTGTATAATCCACACCATTGCTTGCCTGTGCATAGTCAATAAAACACTGATAAACATCTTTCTGGTATTCTCTGCTTTCAACCAAGATCCATCTGACATTAACAATGATATCCCTCATTCCATGTCCTCTTATGATCTGGCTTGAATTTCTAGCAGTTCTCTGCTAATGAAGCTGTTCCCTGCTGTAGCCAGTCTTGAATTATTTTCAGCAAAATTTTAGTTGGAAATGGTGTTAATGATACTGCTTTATAATTTCTGCTTTCTGTTGGATCACCTTTCTTTGGAATTGGTGCATATATTGATCTCTTCCTATAGGTTGGTCAGATAGCTATCTTCCAATTTTCTTAGCACAGATGAGTAAGTGCTTCCACTGTTGCTTCTGTTCATTGACACATTTCAATCGGTATTCCATCAATTCCTGGAGTCATGTTTTTCACCACTGCCTTCAGTACAGCGTGTACTTCTTCCTTCAATACCATAAGTTCTTGATCATATGTTCCCTCCTGAACATATGTTCCCCCTGGTCTTGTTCTGACTGATATTAAATTTGCCCATGTTCTCTTTCCACAGATATAGTCAATTGGATTCCTGTGTATTCCATCTGGGGAGGTCCACATGTATAGTTTCCATTTATGTTGGGAAAAAAAAAAGTATTTCCTGTATAGGTCATTGGTCTTGCAGAATTCTGTCATGCAATCTCCATTGTTTCTATCACCAAGGCTATATTTTCCAACTACTGATTCTGCTTATTCATTTCCAACTTTTGCCTTTCAGTAATCTCTGATACATCTTGATTGCATACTTCATCAATTTCAGACACTAGAAGTTGGTAAAAATCTTCAGTTTTTTCGTCTTTGGCATTAGTGGTTGGGTAAATTTAAATAGGGAACTCTGGTGGCATAGTGAATTATTAACTGGTCTTCCTGGTAGGTGTATGGACATTACCCTATCACTGACAACATTGTATTTCAAGATAGATCTTGAAATGTGCTTTTTGATAATGAATTCAGCACCATTTCTCTTCAACTTGTCATTCCTGGCGTAGTAGGCCATACAGTTGTCTGATTGAAATTGAACAATACTAGTCTTATTTCTTCTCACTAATGCTTAAGATATCAATCTTTATGTGTTGCATTTCATTTTTGACAACTTCCAATTTTCCCAGATTTATACAGCTTGCATTCTACGTTTTGATTATTAATGGATGTTTGCAGCTGTTGCTTCTCATTTTGACTCTTGCCATATCAGCAAATGAAGGTCTTCAAAGCTTTACCACATCACATCATTAAACTCAACCCTATCTTCAGGAAGCAACTCTTCCCTAGTCATATTTCGAGCACCTTTCAACCTGAGAGGCTAATTTTCCAGCATTATATCAGACAATATTCCACTGCTATTCTAAGATTTTCACTGGCCAATTTTTTTTTTAGAAGTAGATTGCCAGGTTCTTCTTCCTAATATATTTGAATATGGACATGCCACTGAAACCTGTCCACCATGGGTGACTCTGCTGGTATATAAAAATATCAGTGGCATAGCTTTCAGCATCACTGTAACACACAAGCAGTCCAGTATGACAAACTGACAGACAAAGGGTAGAATACATAAACTTTAGTTAATAATATACAGAAAATATACTTACTTACAAATTACCATCTTATTTTAAGAGCATTATGTTGAACTTTAAAATAAATATAATGTATCTATCCCAGAATAAAGGCATACAGAAGAGATTATTTATTATTTACGATTAACAAATGAATAGATGAAATTATACTCTGGAATGTATTTACGCAAAGCTAAGCAAATAGAATACATAAAAAGAAATTAAGTATTTTAGATGTTTGGCACTGTATTGGTGAAATATTTGCTTAATTGGTAGATTATTTCTTTTTTATGATTGAAATTATTAAAATTATTTGGGCTTTATAATTGCTGGTGCATTAATTTCTTTAAAATTGGTGTTTAATTGAGAAAAAAATTGGTAGCATGGTTTGCCCCCTCAATTCAGTGACCAAATGATCTGGTCCTTTAATGTGTAAGATACCATATATTTTTAAATTGTATAATCTTTAATATTAACTAATACATATGAAGATTGTTATATCCAGTTAGATACTAATGCAAAGTTTTTCTTCTTTTTCTCCATTCTTTCCTCATTATCTTACTCATTCTTTCATTCACTAATTTATTGAACCCTTATTATGTTTAAACTATCGTGTTAGGCTTAGATAAAGAGACATAAATTTACATAAGACACATTATCTCTTCTAAAGCAGCTTACAAATCATGATGATTTGAGGTTTAGAATGTGGTAAGTCCCCTACAAGAAGTACAAAGTTTTATGGTATTTAGAGCAGGGAAATTTCAATGAGTCACCCCATGGAATAAAAAGAATCATGAAACAGTTTGTGTTAATGTCTTGATCTAAGTTGTCATAAGGACAGGATCAGTTTTTGCTATGTGAAGTCCCAGAAGGCTTGTGTGTGTGTGTGTGTGTGTGTGTGTGATAGGATTTGAAATGGATTCTGACAATTTGAGTAGATTTAAATAGAAACAAGGAAAACGGAATTTCAGGGACAACATAGGCTGGGTTACTGGGGGACAGAATTATAGGATGATATGGGGATACACCTTAATAAGTTGGCTGCATACAGTTATGGAAATCTTCAAATGATTGGGCAAGGAATTTATACTTATTTCATAAATAATTGAGTTATGGAATTATAGAACTTTTTATCTTAAACCGTGGTATTTTTATAATGGCAGTGAAGGTTTAGATACTCTTCTAGCAAGGTATAGGTGATTTGGAAGGTATAAGATATGTGTTTTATGTCTCTTGCAATATTTCTCATGAGACATGATAAATGAAAACCTAATATAGTGGAGACAGTATGAGAATAATAATACTTGAGTGTGAATTCTAACTATTTCCTAGTTGTGTGACCTTGGACACCTTCTTGTAACAGAATTTTTCTGAATTTTCAAATTCTGTCCAGTCAAATGGAGACAGTGATTTCTATCTCACTGGGTTGTTTTGTGAATTAAATGGATAGGAATGATGTAACTTAGAAGGGCTGGTCTTTAAACATTTAGGAGGAAACTAGGACCATGTACATTGGGAATATTAATCCCTCCAATGGTGGACCACTGAGGAAGGTGACCAGTAATATAAATGGATCAGGTGTAGATCTAAAAGTCCTTTCTTCCTAGATTGTCTGGGTCTGGAAGCTCTATTGAAATCTCCCCATCATGATTTACCCTGATTGTATTTCAAATGAAGGCAGTCCCTGTGCTATGAATGTCTGCTTTATAGACATCTTCCATATGCCATTTAATGCAGGGCTTGGAACCTATTCTGTCATGACCAATGAAGTGAAACAGGAACAGACCAGAATTTTTACAATTTGAGTGATTCATCATGGTAACCAGGTGGGAAAAATTTAGGTTGAAGCCCAGGAATGAGAGACTTGGAAGAGGCATGGTGAACTCTATCAGGAGCCTGATACGTGAGATTGGATTATTGGCAGGACTATGGAGAGCCACACAAATTCAAAGCACCACAGTCAACCACCATCTTTGAGTGGGGTACCACTATTTTTGAGAAGGTCACTGTTATCTTTAATGTTATGTAAATTTGTCTTCACTTTGAAATTATTGCACTGACTCCTACTTGCAACATATTCTTCAACATAATCACCACTTGCTGCACATGCATTTTAAGTCACTGAAAAGGCTTTGAGTCCTTTCTTGCACTAAAGTAAGGCTAAATAAGAACCTTAATGCACCTGGTCAGACTGACCTGCAAATTCCTAAAGACACAGTTAGGAATAGATTTTGTTCGTAACCCAGGACTGCCTATACTGATGGCATATCTTCTAGCATCCAGCAACACAGAAGGCACACCGTATGACAAACTGACAGACAGGTCATGGCAGACTAGGAAGAAGTCCTGATGATCGATTTCCAAAAATCAATCAATGAAAACCTAATAGACCACAATAAAACATTGTCCAACTCTCTAGGCAGGGCCATGGAAGGCAAGGGAGCCCTAGGTGAGATGATTGACACAGTAGCCTCAGTAATGGACTTGATCATATTAGTGAGCATGAGGATGAGGCAGGGATGGGAATTTTCCTTCCCTTGTATTTAAGGTCACCATGAGTTGAGGGAAGACTGGGCAATCTACTTCTGTAGAGATACCGCCTTGGAAACCTGGGGGAGGGTTGCTGTGAGTCGGACCTGACTCAACAGCAGTTAGTTTGGTTTTGGTTTTTATGAGTCGAGGTAGACTCCACAGAAGCTTTGTTATCTATCTAAACTCTAAAAGAGCATGATGTTTGTATATGAGGGAATCAAACCAGTAGGTCAGTCATAACGACAAGGATTTCTAGATGGAAGAGCTGCCCAAAATTAAATATTTGGCTGTACCCTAGTTCCAAATCCCTAGACCTGTGACTAGGACCCAGCCACAACCAGGGAAATGAGATTCAGTATTTGTGTGGTAAGAGCTATGTGGATTATCAGGGCTCCACATTCAGAAAAAGGCCACCATTCCTGTGGGAGAATTTAGAGTGCTAGTTAGTGATTCAGAGTGGAAACTGACTAGTTCAGGGAAAAAAAGCATGGTCAATGCACCTGAATTCCTGGGAGCTTATTCCAGGTACTGGGTTTCTAGCTCTTTCACAGAAAAAGTGAAGGAGTCCAAAAAATTAAAAATGGAACTACCATATGACCCAAAAATACCGTTCTTAGGTGTTGTTGTTTGTTGTTATGTGCCATGGAGTCGGACCTGACTCATAGCGACCCCTCCTTGGGTTTCCGAGGCAGTATCACTAGAGAAGTAGATTGCTCAACTTTCCTTTCGAGGAGTAGCTCGTGAATTTGAACTGCTAGCCCTTCTGGTTAGCAATCAAGTGCCTTAGGCACTATGCTACCAGAGATCCTATTCTTAGTTATATACCCACAATATTTGAAAGCAGAGACACAAACAGAGGCTTTATACCAGTGTTCATTGTAGTACTATTCACAATAGTCAAAAGATGGAAAAACCTAAATGCTTATTGTCAATCCAGATGAATGGATTGACAAAATGTGGTACATACATACAATGGAATACCACTCAGCCAGTAGGAGAAATGAAGCCTTGATACATGCTATAATATGGTTGGAAATGGAAGACATTATGCTAAGTGAAGTAAATCAATCATCAAGGGATAAAAATTATATGACCTCCCTTATATAGAAAGACAAGAAAAGGCAAATATACAGAGAACAAGTTCATTAGTGGTTACCAGGGGAGAGACGGAGGGGAGAGAGGGAGTTAGTGGTAATGAAAATATAGCATTGATTAAAGGTAGGGTTGCACAGCCAATTGTAATTGCTATCAATGCATTTATGCTTGTAAAAAGTTGAGTTGGTAAAAGTTGTATGATGGCTATATTTACAACAATGATTAAAAAAACAAGAATAGCTGATATACAACCAAAAACCTCATATGTTTTGCTATCTTAATTTTTTGGAAGTGGTTTCATGGGACGTTGCAGTTAATTGGCTTAGGTACATATTTAGTCCTTCTGTTCTACATTCTATTTCAATATGTAATGCCTGGGGTCTTAAAAGCTTACAAGTGACCATCCAAGGCACAACAGTTGGTCTCTATTCACCTGGAACAACAGAGGAAGGAGAGTCAGGAACAGGGGGAGGATGTAGAATATGTGGCAAATTGCATCCAAGAACAACTACCTCTTTTGCCATGAGCAAGAAGAACTGGATGGTGCCCACCTACCATTACTAAACATTTTGATCAAATATTCCATAGAAGACTCCTGATCAAAAGGGGGAGAATGCAGAACAGAATACAAAATTTTAATGGACTATAGAGTTTCTGGAGCCATGAAGTTTGGGTGAACCCTGGAACTATTGCCCTAAGATAATCTTTAAATGTTAAACCAAAAATATCCCCTGAAGTTTTCTTAAAACTAAAAAATAATTTAGTTTATCTAATAAAAAATATCTGCCTTTAGCATTATGCTCTTTGAAAAACTATTTATATTGGATCAAATTGACAAAAACAACTAGAAAGATTGGAGAACCTTAGGGGGCAGTGAATTTATGTTAATTGGAGAGGAAAAAACTCAGAAAAAGCGGATGAGAATGGTTATACAACTAGAAGAGTATAGCCATTGTCACTAAATGGTATATGTAGGAGCTGTTGAATTGGTATATATTTTGTTTTGTATGTTCTCAACAACAACAACAAAATGTGAACCATCATATATGTGTGTGTGTGATATATATACCAAAAGAGAAGACACTAGATTAGAATAAGGACCATAAGAAAGCACCATAATAGAAGTCCTGCACTGGTCAAAATAAAATCAGATATGGGGTGGGATTAAACCTCCCAGTGAAAAAACAAAACAAAACAAACAAAAACAAAACCTCCATCTGTTGCTGAGCAAGATTCTGAGGGACTAGAACTGGCAAACATTAGCTTTTGTTGTTGTTGTTATTATTGTGATAGAAATGAAGCTAGAAATAAAAAGGCAGATTTGAAAAGCATTGAAAAATCTATAGAACTGGAGAGCTCATTGGATATAGGATTAAAGGGCAGAAAGGGGAGTCAAATGTAGCTTGGACATTCTGCACCTGTCTAATATGAGTAACTAGGAGCAGCTAGGATGAAGTTGTTTTTCCTGAGTAGGCAAGGGTGTTACTGTAAAACGGAGAGGGTAGAAAGGCAGAGACATTGAACTAAGCCTGGGAAATCTCAGTGCTGGCTGTCCCTTAGGGACTTCACACTCTAGGGAAGTGTTAAGGTTAGAAACTTTAGAGTTGGAATCATTGTTCCTCATCTTTTCTCTTTCTTTTCCCGTTTCTTCCCATTACTCACAAACACAAGTATCTAATTCCTTTTTTCTTTAGTTCATCATTAAAATCTTAGAATAAAAAACAAAACAAAACAAAATCCTTTTGTTGTTTTGGAAAGTGACTGCAGGATATTTACTTGAAAATGACATTTTAGTTTGAACTAGTACAAGTCAGACTAACATGTGAATACCCCCTGGGTTCTCAATCATTGTTTCCACTGTGGAAGAAAACACTGTGGAAAGAATAAAAATCAAAACACTCTGTGGAAAATGCCCCCACACTTGCTTTTCTTCCCTAAGAACAGGACCACAGAATGCTTTTCTATTTGGAATTACTTCTGAAATTTTTGTTTATTTGTTTATTTGTTGTTTTGTTTTTTGATAGAGTACTTCACAGTGTATTACACAGAAGGAGATGAATGAGTTGCAAAGCTGATTTCCTAAATAATTTGGCCTGGAAGAATTAAGAACATTATGTCCTAGGCAAAGACAGCTAATCCCAGGCTAATGGGAAAGTCCCCTAAAAAAACCATCTGCGCTCAAGTTGTTTCTGACTCCTGGTGACCCCATGTGTGTCAGAGCAGAACTGTATTCCATAGGGTTTTCACTAGCTGAATTTTTGGAAATAGATTACCAGGTCTTTCTTCTGGTGTGCCTCTGTTGTTGTTGTTATGTGCCATCGAGTTGGACTCGACTCATAGCGACCCCTCCTTGGGTTTCTGAGGCACTATCACTACGGAATTAGATTGCCCCATCTTCCTTCCAAGGAGTGGCTGGTGGGTTTGAACCACCAGCCTTCTGGTTAGCAGTCAAGTGCCTTAGGCACTATGCTACCAGAGCTCCCAAAATGGAAGAGAATAGCAAAAAAAAAGCAAACTCACTTTCATCGAGTCAATTCTGACTCATAGTGACCCTCATTGGGTTTCTGAGGCAGTAAATCTTTATGGAAGTAGGTTATCCCATCTTCCTTCCACAGAGCAGCTGGTGGGTTTGAACTGCCAACCTTTTGGTTAGCCGTCAAATGCCTTAGGCACCGCACCACCAGAGTAGGGGGAAAATGAATACCTGTACATACATGTACATAAATGACATGAGGTTGTTTCTGAACTAAAAACTTAATTCAATATATATATTTTAATAAATATCTTTATTCATAGTGAAGAAAATGAAAGCTTTCTTTGATTTTTAGAGATCCATTGTTTTCCCAAATAGTAATGTGCATTGATTTCTTATTTGAAAAGTATCTAAGAAAGTGCTAATAACTATATCGTAATATGATGAAAATGACTACAGAGTCATACTAATTTTACTCGGAGAAGAGGGTACCTACGTTTAAGATGAGACCTAAGACCTTAGGTTCAGTGTTTATAGCAGGCTCTGCTTTAAATATTGCCTGCTTAGTTGTGGAAACTTCTATTTGTGAAAGTATGGTTTAATAGAAGCCTAAAGTCTGAACTAATTGTAAAGATTCATTCATATGGGAAAAGAAAATACTGGTAGGATTTACTCAAAATTGGACATCAGTTTCCTGGGCTCCTACTAAAGAGACTGTTCATAATGTGGGAATCACTACAGATAAGATTAATCTGTACTTCCACTTTATCCAGAAATGTTTAGTTCTGATTATAATTGAAGTAGTTCATTATCATGTTTCATATTAATACTGTAAGGGTTGGGGCAATAATTATCCCCCGTTCTAATGCCTACTGCTAAATATAGTGTTAGATAAATAGTCATTGGTTATTTCAAATTTGTCAATGAATGAAATAAAATCCATGCCAGTCCTTGAAAATATATTTACCATTTAGTTATGGTGTATTTGAACATTAAAAAATTCAATTTCTCTTTTGCAAGAAAACACTTAATTTTGAACTGACTTCTGTTCTGGTTACCAAGTGCTGCTCTGACAGGAATATACCACAAATGGGATGGCCTTAAGAGACAGGAGTTTATTCTTACAATTTGAAGCCTTTAAGTCCAAGTTCAAATTGCCAGGCTCTAGGGGCTGGGTAAAAGCCCCTCAACCTTGGGGTCCAGCTCTGCCTCCTGCTCCTGGCCCACTGGAGCTAGAGGCTTTTCTTCACTCAGACAGCTGCTGGCTGCTGAGGCTGACAAACCCAAGGTTGACAAGTAAAAAGGCACAGTCCTGATGTTACCAAACTACATAAGTCCATTGTAACTCCCAAGGTCGGCAGAGCATAGTATGCTGCTGAGCAATGACATGGCTATGTGCAGGGTCCAAGTGTGCCATAGGCTAGAGACCATTCCCAAGGCCTCTCCTTATATACGGGAAGCAGACTACATTCCCTAAGGCAGCTACTCAGCTGCTCCCAGTATATTCCACCATGGGGTTGATTACCAATCTCATCATGGGGAATACTACATCTAGCTGCCGAGCCACTCAACCAGGCCCAGCCAAATTGACACACAAACTGAGCTACCACAACTTCTGATTCCATGTGACTTTTATTTCGTTATTTTATTTATGTTCTACTGTATTGTTGGGTGTCATTGAGTTGGTTCTGATTCATGGTGACCCATGTGACAAAGTGGAACTGCCTCTGGGTTTTTTGGCTGTCATCTTTATAGAAGTAGATCATGAGGTTTCACCCATGGAGCCACTGGGTAGGTTCCAAACTCCAGTCTTTGGGTTAGCAGCCTGGTATTCAATTGTTGAGCCACTAAGGCTCCTTTTACTGTGTTAGGACACTTGATTACAAGTGACAGAAACCTAATTCATACTGGCTTAAAGAAAAAGAGAGTCTGTGGCTTATATAACTGGATAGTCTAGAGTTTGAAATTGACTCATATACCACTGGATCCAGAGGATCTAGCCATGTTCTAGTCTCTCTTAGAAAATTTTGCCTATGTTTTTCTCCATTTTCTTTATTTTCTCCTCCTTCAGATGAAGGTCAGGAAAAGGCAATTGACAGAAACTTGAGGCTTATGTAGTTCTAGCTTAACAAGTTCATTGGAAATTGAGAGCTGTTCTTGCCAAACATCTGTGTACAGTGAATATACTGTAAATCAGCATGCAGTCCCAGATAAGGACTCTGATTGGCTGAACTGGATCATGTACTCATCCCTGTACCAATTATAGTGTCAATATAGTTTGGATCAGCCTGGGTCCAATTCCTACCCCCATAACAAGGGGATAACAATATGGAGAGAAAGAGAAGTTGCCATGATTGATATTCTCACTAGGACTGCACAGAGTGGAGAACTATTTCCCCAATGAAAGGGAGAGAGTGTTCATAGAAATGCAAGGATTAAATGTATTCTGGGTAGGGGAAAAATCAGTAGCTATCCCAATCTACTATATCAAAATATATTTCAAGTGTTTTTTGGCATATATTCTAATAAGGCTTCCCCTTCCTTCTAAATTCATTTAACTAAAACATAAAATAAAACCTTTGCTTTAAATTTTAATTTTATTATCATAGCAACCCTACAAGACAGAGTAGAACTGCCCCATAGAGTCTCCTCCCCAAAAAAATATGTGCTGTAAATCTTAAACCCCTATAGGGGTTTAAGATACCTTATAGGGTGTCTCTTAAGTCAATCACCTTTCCCACTCTTCTTAAACTTTCAATCCAGCAGATTCTTCTTGGCCTCAGAAGATGACTTTGTTATCTGCTCATCCAACAATAGAAACTTTCTCAGATTCCCTTTTCTCCAGTTTAGCATTCATTCTGACTTTTCACCCTTAAAGACTCTTTCCCTGTCATGATATGTCCCTCCACATGTGCTCTTGAATCCATTTACCTTGTCCACACATTCTGCAACATTACCCTATCTCTTTTGATTTTCAATCTTTCCTTTCTACTGGGCCCAAAACACATGAAGTTTTGTTTCCCCTGGAATAAAAAAGTCCCTAAAGTTACTATTTATCCTCTTTTTACCACCCAAATTTTTAAAGAGAATGCTCTGCTGTTGCTGCCCTCAACCCTTGACCATATTCTTGCACTTCACTCCTTCTTTACCACCCAGCTTGGCCCCAAGGTGCTCTCCTGAGAGATGCTGTGTAATATGAGAAAGTGAATGAAATTTTGAGTTTTCACTTAGGTTCAGTTTTGGATCAGCTATTTTACTATCTGTCCTTCACTTTCTTCATCACATTTGGTACCGGCATCAGATGAGCTAATGGAGGAGGAGGGAGTTTTTTTCCCTCCAAACAAAAAAGTATTACAAAGTGTTAGTGTGACTGAAACTGATATCTCAAAAATGAAACTGACACCTGATCACTTGTTTCCATGGTCTTTCCTCAGTTCCCAGTTCCATGACTTG
>NW_006921857.1:4259872-4268982 GCF_000298275.1 Orycteropus afer afer | reverse complement strand
GGGGGCCACGATTATCTTCTGTGTCTGTGTTAATTGGTTTCCCTTTTCTTTGTTGAAGAGGGTCTGTGCAATCCTTCTGCCTAGTCCGCCATCTTGCCGGAACCTCCCTAATTTTATTAACTTTTATAATCATATTTTGCCATTCATGGCCCAATTTCTCTTTGCATTTGGTGATAATATTTACTACAAATAAATCATTTTCTTTTTCTTTATCTGGTTGAGATTACAGTTTAAGGAAATCCTATTCCCATTGAATAAATAATTATAGCTTTGTGACATTGTGGGGAAACTAAACTGATGACATTTAGTGATGTAAACCAAACCAGTTGCCATTAAATCGCCTCTGACTCATGGTGAGCCCATGTGTGTCTGAGCAGAACTATATTCCAGAGGAATTTCATGGCTGAGTTTTTGGGAGTAGATTACCAGACCTTTCTTCTGAGATCTCTCTGTAGGCTTGAATCTCCAACCTTTTGGTTAGCAGCCAAGCTCTTTAACTCTTTGTACCACCCAGAGACTCCAGTTTTTATTTTTTAGAACCTCTAGCATTAACCTGTTGAGATACAAAAGAAGATGATCTCTTGTTCTTGAGGCTCACTTGTTCTTAAAGGTAGATTCAGTTGTCTAGACGAATATTGAAAAAAGGGGAGGGAAATGGTCAACTTTTATGGCAAGTCTACCATCAGTATAAATGTAATTGGGGAAATGAATAATTCCTGAGTTATAACTCATTTAAACATATATTAATTTCTTATTCATTCAAAAGGATTTATTGAATACCCACAATGTTCAAGATACATTTCTGGGTGCTGGGTTACACAGTTGGATATTACATTCTTGATTTCTGAGCTTGTAGTTTTTAGGAATAACTTTTTTGATTGGAAAATTTATAGAAAAATTGATAAAACTTATTTTTCAACTCTGTTGCATACAGGAACATTTTATTTGCCACCCTAGATTTGTGACAAACCAAGTGGGACAAATATAGACTTAGAATGCTTGGCAACTCTACTTCATGTTTTAGTTAATAAGAGTGTGGGAAAATAAGTCTAATATCACTAATATGTTGTTGTTGTTGTTATGTGCCGTCGAGTCAAACCCAACTCATAGCGACCCCTCCTTGGGTTTCCAAGACAGTATCACTACGGAAGTAGGATTGCCCAACCTTCCTTCCGAGGAGTGGCTGGTGGGTTTGAACCACCAGCCGTCTGGTTAGCAGGCAAGTGTCTTAGCCACTATGCTACCAGAGCTCCCTAATATAATCATCATAATAAATATATATATAAAACTCAATTCTTTTGGGTTCTGAAACAAATTGTACATTTATTGTTTATATCATATTGTCAAAATACTTTTAATAGATAGCCTATTTATCCTTTAAGAAATTACTAAATGATTATTATGAGTTTCTACCCACCAAAAGAAAAGAAGGGGGTGGGAAGAAGAGGCAGAAGAACTTTAGTTTCAAATGCAAATCTATTTTTGATAGTTTTGTATGTTACAGTGAAAAAGGTAGACCTGGTAACATGATCTTACATGACTTAATTGCAATTATAAAATGTTGGGACACTCAAACATCATTTATTTAGTTGTTATTTCAAAATTTGTGATACAGGCATATTTTCACCAGCAGGATAATCAGAACTACTCATCTGTTTTGAGCTGAGATGAGTAAAAGACAATGATTATGACTTATATTTTTCTGTTTGTTAAAGTTTATCAATTTGTCATTTGTGCTTATATTACTCACTTACTTGCAAAAGAAGAGATAATCCATATTTAGAAATGGGTCTGTGTGGTGCAAGCTGCATTGAGCAACTGGTATTTTGAAGCTCTAAGCGTTTTTAGAGAATGAACTCAACCAAAACATGTGATTGCAAATTGTAAATGTTTTTAATTGAAGTATTTCATCTAAGAGAAAAATATGTCTGATTGGTTTGTTTAGCAGCTGGAGAGAAAACAAAAATCACACACTGTGTCCTGAAAGGTAAAGAACAAGAAAATATCATGAGACACATCATATCAGCTGTTTTTGCTGCTTCTTTGATTCACATAGATGGCTAATCACTAATACTTCATTTTGATGAGACCTTTAGAGCTAATCCTGTTTGATGATTTTTCCTTCTGAGATTTAAACCTGGCATCTTTTATATTTGGGATGAACTTCTGTAGTAGTTAAAGCTTCTCAATGAGTCAGAAGAAATATTCTTACATTTTAAGACTTTATCATTATCCGTACTTACTGATATTTTCTGGCATGCTATGTGTCATGGAAATTAACAGTCTTGCTTTAATTTAAGGATGCTCCTAGAATGCTTGTAAAGTATCTATGATGATCTGTTGTCAGCAATGTTATATACCCAAAGTCAGTGTTAGAAAATTATTGCTGGGATGAATATTTAGAATTTCTAATAGAGTTATAAAAATGTTGGAAATGTTTGGGTAGCATATGTGAATTTAAGTGTAATAAAACAATCCATTTTTTTTGGAAAATGCCATTTCACCTAGAATTAACCTTTAAAAAATGAGGTCACAGAAGAAACCAATGAATGGAATTTAATATCCTTTTCCTCTTTTCAGACATGCTATTTAGAGCTGCCCTCTCCTTTTTTTTAAAGATACATATCATAAATTTACATTACTTTTTTGTATTATTATTATTACAACATCTGGTCCATTGACTACCACAATGTGAATTCATCCAAATGAATTTCTTTTTCATTGTGTGTCACTGAAGAGATTTGATTAATTCAAGTAGCTCCTCATTAAACTCTGTACTTGTTTTATATAGTTAGCTGCTTAGTGTTATACAGCCTATTTCTTTTATAGTCAGAATGCTCATACTTTTTATTGAAAAGTTTTACATTTACTTTTCAATTAAATTCAGTAAACATTAATTGAGCAGCTATAATTTAACATCTATTGTGCTGTACATTTTTTTATTAGATTTGATTTTTAATATGTGCTGTTAGTCACTTAAAATATATATTTAATTTCTTATGGATTGGGCTTTCTTTTATTTTCAAATGTAGTATTTTTCCCGTTCTCATTAAGAAGTTGGAAAATATGTGGATTTTCAACTGTCTTGGCTTACATTAGTTGTAGGAAGTGCTTTAACAACAACAACAACAACAACAAACCAACAAAAACCAACCAACCAACCACAACCAAAAGAACTAGATGCTTAATCTTCAAATCAGAAAAGCTATCACCTAGATTAGGCTCAAGCATACCAATAATTGTCAGGGTGGCATGGGTTTGGGCAGTGTTTTTTTCTGTTATGTGTAAGGGCACTATGAGTCAGAACTGACTTGACAACAATTAAATAACAACAGATCCAAGATATTTCTCTCAAATTCAACATAAACTTCAAAGATGCCATAGGTCCCAAGTAATAAATACCTTGACTTTTTCCCCCATCTTAATTTATTTCATGCAAAATTTTATCTTGGCTATATCCCAACTACCAAAACCAAAAACCAAACTCACTGCCATCAAGTTGATTCCAATTCATAGCCATCCCTATTGTGTTTCCAAGGCTATAAATCTTTATGGGAGCAGACTGCCCAATCTTTCTTTCATGGAGCAGCTGGTAGGCTTGAACAACCAACCTTCTGGTTAGCAGGTAAATCCCTTAGCCACTATACCACCAGAGCTCCTTATATCCCAATTTATCTTAAATGCCAGAAGAAAGGCCATTGGTAACACCATTGTATACATTTTTCAAGCTATAATATAGCTTTTATTACTTCTTGCGGATGGGATAGCACTAGTCTCATATTTGTTATTATAATGTGTTCATTATATAAGCATGTTAAGGGATTTATATATAATATATTAATCAAAATGTGGTTTAATATGTATTTTAAAATCTCTGAGAAAGAAGAAATCAATTCAAGGTTCTCACAAAACTCATATCTTCTGATGTTGTTGTTGTTGTTATGTGCTGTCGAGTCGGCCCTGACTCATAGCGACCCCTCCTTGGGTTTCTGAGGTAGTATCGCTACGGAAGTAGATTGCCCAACCTTCCTTCCGAGGAGTGGCCAGTGGGTTTGAACTGCCAGCCTTCTGGTTAGCAGTCAAGTGCCTTAGGCACTATGCTATCAGAACTCTTATATTTCTTGGTTATTTCTGCTATCAGTCCTTCCTTGACAGTATCTTCATTTTATCTGATTATTATTAAATAATTGTAAAAGCCTAATTATGATCTTATAGATGAGTGAGATAAAAATATCTCTGTAATCATTGGGATTCTTGGAATAGTTGTGCCTATGAATTAGTGTTGTTGTTAGGTACCTTCAAGTTGGCTCTGAGTCTTCGCAACATTATTTATAATAGAACAAAACATTGCCTGGTCCCGCACCATTGTCACAATTGTTGCATATATCTGAGTCCCTTGTTGCAGTCCATCTTGTTGAGGGTCTCCTTATTCACTGACCCTCTACTTTACCAAGAGTGATGTCCTTCTCCAGTGATTGGCCCCTCCTGATACAACATGTCAAAAGTATGTGAGAGCAAGTCTCACCATCCTTGCTTCTAAAGAACATTCTGGCTGTACTTCCTCCAAGATTATTTGTTCCTTCTACTGGAAGTTCACAGTATTTTCAGTATTCTCTGCCAATACTATGATCGGAATGTGTCAATTCTTTCATTTTCCTTTTTCAGTGTCCAGCTTTCGCATGTATGCGTGAATTAGTAATGATTTTGAAATCTCCACAAACCTTACCAATTCTGGTTCCAGAGTGCATGTCTACCACTTGTTACCTAGTGTGAAAATTTGGCTTATGGTGAAATCCTTCACCTAACCATGTTACCTAGATGTAGATTCAATGCACATTAATTTGTAACATGCCTGAAGAATCCAGGGGAAAACAGTATTCTGATTCTTTATTCAAGTCAAACTTCATTGAAGGGACAGCACAATGGGATCCACTTTCATCTCTTGCCAAACATCTGTAATCTCCAAGGAGACCAGCAGGCAGTACTGTCACAGCTGGCTTCTTAGGCTGCAGCCAGGTTTACTACTAACCAGAAACTAAACCAGAGGGAGGCAAAAACATCCTTCCTTTATCCTACTTCCCTCCCTAGCCAAACAGAGAAATTCCATGAAATTAGTATTTGCAGTGTCCATTGAACTATTGAGAGGGTTTTGATTATCAGAATTGCACAAATAATGCATCAGAACTGTATACAGTCAGTTAGAAGTACAGAAAATAATTCTAATTTGCAAAGAGAGGCAGTGGTGGTTCAGTGGTAGAATTCTTGCCTTCCATGCAAGAGATGTATGTTTGATTGCCTAGCAGTTCATCCCAAATACAGCTACTACTCATGTTAGTGGAGGTGTGAATGTTCTTATGATGCTGAAAGGTTTCAGTGGAGCTTCCAGGCTAAGATAAGCTAGGAAGAAAGGCCTGGCAATAGACTTTAGAAAATCAGCCAGTGAAAGCCCTATGGTCCAATCCCATTGTGCATGGGGTCACCCACTCTAAGGCATCTAACAAGAACAGTTTGCAAGGGGTGAGTGCTATTGTCCCATCAGAAGTTTTATCCCAAATAATTCAGAGGTGGGGGGATTTTTGGATTTGAGTTTCTTGTGTTAATCCATGACAAGCCTTTTGCCATTTGTTTTAAAAGAGGTTTTCAAGACAAACATATTTTAAGTAGAACAGAAGGTTTCAATATGAGAAGTATAGAGACTGTTATTATAGAGATTAAAAAATTAGGCATTTGGACCAACATGGTGCAATTTAGAATTTTGACATAGAATTTAGAATTAGAAATATTTTAACCTCTTTATTATACTGTTTCACTGACTTATAAATCCAAGTTTACAAATCTTGTGCACACGAAGAGCAACCCTGACTAGACCACTCCTTCTCTGGATTCACACTTTTATTTTTCATCCTTCTGTGGGTGCAGCAAGAAGCTTTGGTGGTGTAGTAGTTAAGTCATTGGGCTGCTAACCAAAAGGTCAGTGGTTTGAATCCATCAGCCACTCTATGGAAGAAAGATGGGGAAATTGGATGTTGTAAAGATTGACAGCCTTGGAAATGCAGTGGGGGTCACCATGAGTTAGAATTGACTCGATGGCAGTGAGTTTGGTTGTTGGGTTGGTGGTTGCCACAGGAGGTTAAACAGGTTTTAGAGACTCACAAGTATAGGAGGGAAAGAAACAAGAAATGAACAATAGGGGAACATTCCTTAGATAGACATGGAGGCAAAGTGGTTTTTACAGTGTTTTGGTCCCACCTTAGAAAACATTTTCTCACATATTGCTTGCTTTTCTTGCCTTGCATTGTTATACTGTCTGAAATTCTATGCATAAGGATGTTCATAGTTCAACAAACATCTTTTTGAGGTTTTAAAACTGTAGGTGTTTGGAAGGATCATCAGTTTTTCCTATGTTAGTATGAATGAGTTCATGAAATAAGAACAGCTGCATTAAAATGGAATATTTTGGGAGGTACAGTAAACAAGGGTAGTGATATATTTTTAGGAAAAGAAGAGGAACCAAGGTGTGTCTGAAAGTCTGGGTTAGACAATGACGAGAAAGTGCAAAGATAAAGTTTTTTTTTTTTTGTGTGTGTGTGTGATTTGGGTGAAAGTTTACAGAACAAATTGGTTTCCTGTCAACAATCCATATACATTTTGTTTTGTGACATTTATTGCAACCGCTACACTGTAACAACATTCTTCCCACTTCCTCCTTATGCCCACCTCTTCCTTTCACTCTTTCTTTCCATTGCCTCTCACCTTCCTAGCTCTATCCCTGGGCAAATGGTGTCCTCTTGATCTCATATGCTTGATTGTTGTAATGAGTGCATAGCCTTCTGATATTACTGTTCACCTTATAGGCCTTGCTATCATTTGGCTGCCACTTGAGTCACAGGGGTTAAGTTCATTTCCTAGCATGAGGGTGTCTAAGGGCCATAGTCTCTGGGGTTCCACCAGTTCTCATCAGACCAGGAAGCCTGTTTTTTTTTTTTTTTTTTTAAATGATACTGAGTTTTGTTCCACATTTTACCCCACTCTATCCAGGACCTCCCCTTGTTATGACTTTCTGAGCAGTAAAGACTAATTTCTTATATCTAAAAAATTTGCCTACGTCAGCTCCCATCTGGAAAAAAAACAGAGGAAAAACAATTCCTTTCCTCTCCTGGTTCTGAATGCCCTTTCTGTTTCCAAGGTTCAGGCCAGTTCTAAAGTTTTAAAACTGTGAAATTAAAATGTCATTAACATTAGTTTTATGGGGGGAAAAAAAAGTGTGTTCTAAGTTCAAATAACTAATTGATTGTTATCTAAACAGATTGTTTCTAGTTTTTTAATTGTGTGTTGTGCCCCAAACCAGAGTTAGGCCCTCTGGTGCCTTATTGTTCTAGTATAGCCTCTCTAGTCTTTTAGGCTCTTGATGATGTTAAGAAATAAAAAGAACCAATGTTTTATCTGTAAAACAAATTGAGATAGAAAGCAACCATAAAGTAAGACAATAGGGATAATAAGTAAGTAGAGAGAACTCTGACCATTTGAGTGCCCTATAAATCACTTACTTATTCTTAGGATGATAAAAAATTGTAAATTACCCAAAGCCAATTGTATTTGAGATTTTAAAACACACCTATAAAACTCCAACAAACAAAAGCAAAAGCTTAGTGACATCCTTTTGATGATAAGCCAGTTTTTAGATTGTTTTTAAAGTATAACAGGAATCCAGAAAAAACAAATAGATAAATTTCATTAGTTTGTTAGGCAGCTGGAATTATAAGGGTCATAGTGTCCATAACAAGCTTGGAGGGTAGTGAAGTGTACCAGTTACAAGAGTAGCCTTTGGATTCGTGCAGACCTGGGCTATTTGAAAGCTGCCTTGGCTATTTAAAAGCTGATTATTCAAGAGCAATTTTAAAAATCTCTCTAGGCCTCATTTCCTCATCAATAAAATGGACGTAAAAGTAGTATCTATTCATAAGATTTTGAGGATTAAATGAAAAGTGTCCAGATACAGTGCTTATCACAATTCCTGGAATAGACTAAGTACCTAATATTATCATCATGTTGTAAATCCTTTTGAATTTTTGACTACTGATATATGTATATAATTTAGAAAGTTTAACTTTTTGTCATCCATATTATTGTTTGAGGATTTTTAGGTAGGAATTTGATAATCATGTACATAATATTTTTCATTTCTAAACATTTATTAATATTAATATTTTTTTTAGTGAACAGTTGCTTCGATATGGTACAAATAGAGGGTACTTTTTTCTTGGTGAATATCAAGTTCCATATCAATTTTATAGATAATAAATAAACTTCAGAAATCTCAAAATGATGCAATTTTGCATCCAGTATGTTTTTGTGTCCTGATTGTATTAACAGCATTTTGCTTGTCTTCATATTTGGTCTGTGGTGCTATTAGCTCCCTCTGATGTCAAGTAAAGCTGACCTTCAGTGGAAATTATGTTCCATTCCTATTGAGATATAACGAAGACAGATGGCAACACACATTTGAAGAAATATCCCTAGAACTTCCTCTGTTGTACAACTAATGACAGTGCGGAGTATGAAAGATAAAGTGTCAATTATCATAGATGGGACACCTGATCCAATGTTCAATCAATCATTATAGTATTTAACTTGGTAAAAGTTATCTGGAGTGTTTAAAATATTTATATTTAATAATAGTTGTGGTTTAGTGATGACAGTTTTAAAATAATAGACCCATTTAGATATCTTGAATATTTGACCTTTTACAATTGCAGAGTGAGAATAGATTGTAAACTATTTTGTATTTATGGATTGTTGCTGTTTTTGTTTGTTGACTTTAAGTTAATTGTGACTCATGGTGAGCCCATAGGAACTCATTGTTAAACAAAATTAATAGTGTAAACAGAGTAAAATAGCCCATGAACTTGTTAGTTGATTTATTTTATTATTTGTCTACAAATGCAAATTATTTTGCTTTCCAGCGGTTGCTTTCTTAATGTAGGAATATGGTAAACCATAAATAAAAAATTCAAATTTACAACAAATTTTATTTTCTAAAAATTTATAAGGAGCTCTGGTAGCACAGTGCCTAAGGCACTTGACTGCTCACCAGAAGGCTGGCGGTTCAA
>NW_006921857.1:4232250-4259432 GCF_000298275.1 Orycteropus afer afer | reverse complement strand
AACAACAACAACAACAACAACAACAATACCAAAAATAACAAACCGAACTCAGGTTCTGAGGCAGTATCTCTACGGAAGAAGATTGTTCAATCTTCCTTCTGAGGAGTGGCTGGTGGGTTTCATCCGCCAGCCTTCTGGTTAGCAATCAAATGCCTGAGGCACTACACCACCAGAGCTCCCACTAAGTAAATAGACATTTTTAATATTCTTCTTTATTCACACATTCATTCTTTATTCTTAAGCATTTATTGATTGTGTTGCATGTATAAAACAATACACTAGACATTGAAAGATCTATACAGTATACTGTGATCTCATTTCTGTCCTCAAAGAGTTTGTCTTCTAACAGAAGAGGAAAGACATGCACGCAAATAATATAAGTAATATAAGGTGCAAAGACATTAATAAAAAAACAGACCGGCAATGTTCTGTGAAAATTATATTGATTGCATCAGATGAATAAGCCAATTTTATTACTCATGGTCTGAACTGATTGCCTTTCAGTTAATAACTGAGTCACTTTTCCATTCAATTATATAATTTCTATAAAAAACTCATTAAAATAATTGAGGTTCACTATTAAATATATTCTTACATGTAAATATATATACTATATTTTATGGCAAGATTTAACTAAACTTTAGCTATTCTTAATCTCTGCTTAATGTAATGATTTTTTTAAGTCTCAGAGTTGAGTAGAACACAAATTGCTAAATAATTCTGAACCTCTTATTTAAAGTCAGAATACCTTAGAGGGATAAATAGAGTCTGGCTTCATAGATGTGGACCATCGATGGTCCTTGAAGGTGCTTATTCTCCAGTCTTGCATCTTTTCATAGCAGAATAGCTCATTTAATCTTTTTGCTAAGACTATCATTTATTTAAAAATGTCTTGATGTATTATATAAAATAAGAGAAGGAAGACAACACGTGCATTTGTTTACAATATTATTAAATCTGGTTTTTATTATCATTATTAGTAAGAAAGAGCAAACATAATGTCTCAAATTCACAGAGGACGTTTTAGGTTGTCTATTCTTTTTCATGGCCTTTATGAAATCTCTGTAATTTCTTGGTTTTCCTTCTAAGAAATTAAAAAAAAAAAAAATCTTTGGGTCTCTCTTCTTTTAAAATACATTTTACTGAAATATAATTTAAGTACAGTGAAATACACAAAACTAAAGTGACGTGGGTCAATGCATTTATTTATTTATTTAATTGCAGTGTTCCCTCCCTTCTCCTCCACCTGTCATAACCAACAAAGAAAGTTTCCTTCCATATATAAACCTTTCCTTGACTTTTTGCAATAATGTACTAACACTATATTTGTCCTTTTGTGATTGACTTGTTTCATTCAGCATAGTATCCTCCAAGTTCATCCATGTTATGTAGTGTTTTTCAGACTCTACATTATTCTTGAGGGTTGTATAGTATTCCATTGTGTGTATGTGCCATAGTTTGGTTATCCAGTCTTCTGTTAATGGGCACCCTATGTCGTTTCCATCTTTTTGCTATTGTAAATAGTGCTGTGATGAACATGGGTGTGCATATATCTGTTCTTTTCTTGGCTCCCACTTCTTGAGGACAGATACCTAGTAATGGGATTGCTGGATCAAATGGTATTTATTATTCCAGCTGTTTAAAGAATCCCCGTATTGTTTTCCACAGTGGTTGTATCATTTTACAGTCCCAACAGCAGTGTATGAGAGTCCCAATCTCTCAAATCCTCACCAGCATTTGTTATTTTCTGTCTCGTTGAACTTTGCCATTGGTGCTGGGGTGAGATGTTATCTCACTGTTGATTTGATTTGCATGTCTTTGATGGCTAATGATCATGAGCATTGCTTCATGTATTTGCTGGCCACCTGAATACCCTCTTTGGTGAAGTGTCTCCTCATATCTTCTGTCCATTTTTTAATTGGGTTGTTATTCCTTTTGTACTTGAGGTGTTGGAGTTTTCTATAAATATTAGAGATAAGTCCCTTGTCAGATATGTAATTATTGACAAGTATGAATTTGTTGCTGTCATTTTGTTATGTGCTTTTTCATGGTATTCCTGATTCTTTTGTTCCATATAATTTTCTGTACTGAGTTTTTTTGTTTATGAATCTTGTTATCATTTCCTTTGTTGCATTTGTTTTAGTATTTGTCTAATATTTGTGCTGGTGTTCTCTTTTATTTTGATGTAAAGGTTTATCATTTTTCCTTAAGGTTACCCTGTGATTTATAATTTTCTTCCCAAGTTTGGAACCGTCCATTCTATCTTGGCTTTGTCTTGACTTCCCTATCATTTAGAAGTTCTGTAACTATACAATTTTTCCCCCTCTTTGTGGTTTGTAGTTGTCCTCATTAGTCAATTGATGCCTCTGGTTTCCTGTTTACAATTTTGTAGGCTTATTTACTTTGGGTACTTCAATAACTGGGTTGGTTTCTGGGATATGTTATCATGTCTGTTAATGGTCAGTTGTTATTTGCTGTTGTTGGTTCTCTGTCCAAAGGACTCCCTTTAGCAGCTCTTGTAAGGTTGGTCTGATTTTAACAAATTCCCTTAATTTCTGCTTATCTGGAAATCTCCTGACTTCACCATTATATTTGAGGGACAGTTTTTCTGGGTATATCACTCTTGGTTGGAAAGTTTTCTCTTTCGGAATTTTATATATACCATCCCATTGTCTTTTTGCCTGCATGGTTTTTACTGAGAAATCTGAACTTAGTCTTATTGGTTGCCCATTGTAGGTAACTTTTTGATTTCCCTGTGCTGCTTTCAGGATTCTTTTGTCTTTGGTTTTGGTGAATTTGATGATGATATATCTTGGTGATTTTTTTTTAGGGTCTATCCTGTTTAAGGTTCATTGGACTCCTTGAATGGTTATATTCTTATCTTTCATCGTATCAGGAAAATTCTCTTCCAAAAAATCTTTGACAGTTTTCTTTGTGGTTTTTCTTTGTCTCTTCCTGTTCTGGAATTCTGATTACACATGGTTATTCCTTTTGATGATATCCCACATGACCTTTGGTTTTTTCATTTTGTTTTGATTTTTTTTCTGATTGATCCCTTTCCAAAGAAGTATTGAGGTATTTGTCTTCAATCTCACTAATTTTGTCTTCCATTGATTCAATTCTACTCCTTTGCCCATTCAATGTGTTATCTATTTCTGAAAATTTAGTATTAAATTTCTGGATTTCTTTCTGTAGAATTTGTATCATTTCTAATTTTTCATTAATTTTGTCATTTTATTCTTGTATTTTTTTTTCCAAAATTGTTCTAGAATTTTCTCTGTGTTTTCCTCAATTTTATCAGTGTTTTCCTTGATCTGTCTCTCAATCCATTGAAGGTTCCTAACTAGAATTCTTTTGAATTCCTTATCAGGGAGTTCCAATGCTGCTGCTTCTTCAGGGATGTGTTTTGGATCTGTATCCTGGTGCCTTGTTTTTCCTGCTTTATCTTGCTTCTTTATGTGGATTGTGATCCTCTGTTGTCTCTGAGACATTGTGATATTTTTGTGTTTATATTTAATTGTATGTTGGAGTGATTTGCCTATGATTTTCATTTTCTGTTTTGTTTGGATGTTATCTATGTAAGCAGAGTACTGTGTTCCTCTATTTACTAGTTGGCAGTACTTATACACTCACCACCTGTCTCCTTTCCTGTTGTCAACCTCCCATATGCCCCTGCCATCCTTGGCAAGTGGAACCTATTCTTAGGTACCTGGAATCTAATGAGAATGCTGTCACTTTAAAATCCAATATGGCCACCACTTGTAGACATTCAAAATGGCTGCACCCTCAGTCACTTTAAATATCCAAAATGGCCACCACTTGTAAATATTCAAAATGGCCATGCTCTTGGTCACTTTAAATATCCAAAATGGCCACCACTTGTAAACATTCAAAATAGCTGCACCCACAGTTACTTTAAATACCCAAAATGGCCACCACTTTTAAACAATCAAAATGACTGCACCCTCTGGACAGCTGAAAGTCTATAGCTCAGGTTGTTTCCCTACTTGTTGTTTCCCCTCCTAGCTAAGCCACCAGCACCATTGGCCCTGCAGCCCTTGGCATCCAGGGTTGATCTTTAGGTTAATTCTCAGGTCCCAACACCACTTGGAAATATTCAGGTTCTTGGTCCCATCAGGGTAGCTGACAGTCTGCAGCTCTG
Organism: Orycteropus afer afer; assembly: GCF_000298275.1. Lineage (NCBI taxonomy): Eukaryota > Metazoa > Chordata > Mammalia > Tubulidentata > Orycteropodidae > Orycteropus > Orycteropus afer. The sequence continues at coordinate 4,255,270 of NW_006921857.1, read as the reverse complement.
ACCATCTCTGTACACATTATTTTCATTCAGATTTTTCCACTAGTTGGTGCCTTATTCACTTCTATATACTTCCTTTCAAAGCTCAGGCCTCCAGGATTATCTTCTGTATCTTTGTCAGTTGATTTCTCTTTTCTTTTTTGAAGAGGGTCTATGTAGCTTGTCTACCTATTTCACCATCTTACCGGAAGTTCTTCTGAGGAATTTTAAAAAGAGAAAGATTTCCATTTCAAATAGATGCTATCTTTTAACCTCCCTTATAATTTTCTTAGATACTTGAAAAGTTTTCTATTCATACTGATAGAAATGTGGCTAAAATAACTAATGAAGTGTTTCCAAACTAAAATATGCAATTTTCTTAATAAGATCTGTTTTAAAATAAAGTTCTTTGGAGTGGGTCAAACAGATTTTGGGGGTTGATTTTTCCTTTTACCCTTCAGCTTCATGCTTTAATGCTCTCAATTTTATCTCTGTGAAAGCTACAACTTCAATGTCTCAGTTTTGTTAGTTGGGAACTTTTAGCTCCATATTCCTTTAGCAACACATCCTGTTTCCATCAGAGTCTTGCTATATGAATTATGATAAAAATTTAAAAATTAAAGTGATTCGAAATACTACCCCTCTAAAAGAGCACATTGACCTTTAACAATAGTCATCCATTCTTGAGTCTATAAGAGTAAGCATGGTTATAGAAGACGAAGCAGCAGACCAAGGGAAGAAGTTTGGGGACAGAAAGGTCTTTGAGTACTTACGGAATCTCTTTGGTCATTTCTGAATTTAAATAGAACCCATTTGGAATTTCTCAGTTATAAAACCTTATTAGATTTAGTTCCTAATCACTAAGCCTCAATTACTGTGAAAAGTGGATTCAGTGGGCAATAATCTTAAAAAGAACAAATGATTAACTCTTTTCAGAGATTCATAGTAACAAAATTGCATGAGCTGATATAGTGAATTTTAGGGCAAGATAATTTATATTTCCACTCTTACTGAAGTAAGTATGGGAAAAATTCTCTCTCCTGCAACTGTCCTTCCTTCCTGTTCTAGTTATCTACATGACATGCTAGAAACTGCTGCACACCATCTGTTTTTAACTTCTGTCAAGAAAGGAATGTCGTTCAAAGATCATCTGGAATTTGTCTGACTTTGATAATGCAGTGTAGAGCAGTTCTAAAAATAATGGGAGGATTGTTGTCTCCCTTACCAGCAGCTTATTTCATCATTGTTGTTTTTCACTTGTAGCCATGTGCCTTGTATGGTAGTTTCTGTTTCTCAGAACAAGCTAAGAAGAGCCATTCTATTCCTGTGCTCTTGGGATTCTTGAAGTCTTTTTTTTTTCTTTTTTCCTCTAAAATAATATTTGGCTCATATAAGGAGCCTATGTTCTGCAGGAGTAATATTTGATGCGTATAAGAATGATACTAAAGCTGTCAAGGATTTCGTTTTACTGCGATCCACAATCAACATCCATGAAAGCAACAGTCAAGAAATCAAACAACGTTTTGCACTGGGCTGTTGCCAAAGGCCTCTTTAATGTGTTAAAGAGCAAAGATATCACTTTGAAGACTAAGGTGCACCTGAACCAAGCCATAGGATTTTCAGGACTCATATGTATGAAAAACCTGAACAATGAATAAGAATGACAGAAGAAAATTAAAACCTTTGGATTATGGAGTTGGCAAAGAATACTGAATACAATATGGACTGCCAGAGAGCACACAAATATGTGTTGGAAGAATTACAGCCAGAATGCTCCTTAGAGTACTTTGGACATGTTATCAGGAGGGACCAGTTGATAGAGGACATCATACTTGGCAAAGTGGAGTGTCAGTGAAAAAAAGGTCCTCAATGAGAGGAGTTGACAGAGTGGGTGCTAAAATGGACTCAAACATAGCAACAATTGTGAGGATGCCTCAGGACTGGGCAGTGTTTCGTTCTGTTGTATATATGTGTTATGAGTTGGAACTGACTCAGTGACACCTAAGAGCAGCAACAAGAACAAGAACAATAAACATCTATGAGAATTAAGCCTGAGAAATAGAATAGAGTAGAAATAAGACATTCAAATGAAGAAGTGCTTATTTTTTGATATTATATTGAACCTGTAAATAAAAATAAAATAGCATTATTAAACAGAAGATTAGATTTCCTATGTTGTATTTGCCTGATAGGAGCTTCTGGCTGGTTAAATGGATAATGTGCTTGGCTGCTAACCAAAAGATTGGAGATTAGAGTCTACCCAGAGGGGACTTGGAAGAAAGACTTGGCGATCTATTTGTCAGTCACTGAAAATCCTAAGGAACACAGTTCTCTGACACACTTGGGGTCGCCATGAGTTGGAATGTACTCAACAGCAATTAATTTTTTTTTCTTCCTTTAATTTTTCTGATCCAAAGACACAGCATTGATTTATGGCTGGAAATTTCCACCTATCATTTTATACTCAAGGCTACCAGACTTGGAGGCAATACTCTACTTGTACTTATCTGAATTTAGTTTGATTAAATAAGTACTCCTAGAATATACACTCTTAGAATCCATTCTGAAACGGAATTGTAGTGGTTAAGTTTGTGTGCCAACTTGGCTGGACCTGGTTGAGTGGCTTGGCAGCTGAATGTAGTTATTCCCCATGGGGAGATTGATAATTAACTCCATGGTGGACTCTACTGGAGCAGCTGAGTAGCTGCTTTGGACATGTGGTCTGCTTCCCATATATAAGAAACAGCTTTGGGTGTGGTCTCTAGCTTATGGCATGCTTGAACCCTGCATGCAGCTGTGTCATTGTTCAGCAGCCTGCCATGCTCTGCTGGTCTCGGGACTTTCAATGGACTTGAATTAATGGCCTGTTGTGTGGTTTGGTAACAGCAGGACTGTGCCTTTCTACTTGTCAATCTTGGGCTTGTCAGCCTCAGCAGCCAGCAGCTATCTTAGTGAAGAAAACCCTCTAGCTTCAGTGGGCCAGGAGCTGGAGGCAGAGCTGAAGCCCAAGGCTGAGGGGCTTTCACAGAGCCCCTAGAGCCTGGCACCTTGAACTTGGACTTAAAGCCTCCAAATTGTAAGAATAAACTCCTGTTTGTTAAAGCCATCCCATTTGTTGTATATTCCTGTCAGAGTGGCACTAGGTAACCAGAACAGGAAGTTTCCTAATAACTTGTATATATCACTGTTAATATCATTAACAAATTACTAAAAACTTATATATATTGTTGTTAATTGTTAAGCTGTATGTATCATTATTAACAAATATTCTCTGCCAATCTATGGAATTTAATGGGAGAACATCAAGGTTGCTTGTAATTTTATAATTCATTTTATATAGTATAGTTTATTTATATATCTTGTTCTTCCTCTTTTCTAGATATTAGCTCAGTCATGTACCGAAATCCTGGAATTGCGACCATCAAGTGTCTGTGTGGGGGGTAAGTACTTAGAATTTAAAAATACCATATAAGAAATTATATATATATATTTTTCTAGTTAAAATATATGATTTAAAACTCACGTTGGAAAGAGAATAGCAAAATTAACTTTTTTGGCATCTTTTTATGTAAGAATTTTTAAATAATTCCTTGAAATATTTCTATTTTAAATTCAAATTTTTAAGATTGGAGTGTTATTTTAAATAATGAGCATATTGTATGACAGGCTTTTAGAATCTTCAGTGTATTTAGTATATGTTTGAGACCTTACCTATGGCAAGTAAAATAAAAATATGAAATCTTTCCTTTTATTTGATTATACCAGAGTTATGTATCTATGGACTTTGAACTCTGTGCTTTGATGATCTGGCCACCGTACAGTATCTGCCAGCTCAGAGCACATAAGGAAGTGACTTGTGGGCGGATGGCAGGAAGGAAGCAGGTGGCTTCATCAGCTGTGCTAAGAACAGACCTCAGGTTTTAGCACCTCCCAGCCATTCTTACACAGAAAGATTGTAGTTCTCTCTGGCCTATTTTATTTATTCTTAAGGTACAACCTGGAGTTCTTTTAACTTGACTTCACTTAGGAAAGGATAGTATTGGGTCTGATTGGGAAGGAAATGTGCTGTGTAATTTGCTAGAGAGCTTCCCGACCTTTTGGAAATGGTCTTGAACTCTGTACTTTCTGAGCTCTCTAGTGAATGATAGTTAAAATATTAAAGAGAAATAGTGCAGTTAAACATCCCTGAGCAACATTAGTATTTCCAAGAGAATAGATTAATAAATTTCTGACATAAACAAGAAAAATAAATGGAAAAATTAGAGTAAGAAGGTAGCTATTACTTATTATACTCCTGTGATATGCTGGGCATGTGCTGGGTGCTTTGCATTTATAATTCCACCTAATTCTTAGAGCAACACTATTAGATAGTTTTATAATCTCTTATTTACAGATGAGGAAACTGAGGCAGTGAATGGCTTGTAACCTCTGATTAGATTATAAATCTGTGTGCAACAGAAAATGAAACCAGGATTACTAATGCAGAAAAATGGTTAAAGAAGAATTCTCTAATGCGAGCTATAGTTTTTTTTTTTTTTTTAATATGATACATGACTATCCTGAGAATCAAAGAATAGTGAATTTTCTTTGTGTTCCCATACATAAATGACTGAAGGTAGAGAAAAACAAAAAAAAATTTCTCTCCAGCTGATATTTTCCTAAGGATAGAATTTGAGAGAGTTTGTATCTGGATAAGAATGACTGCTAAACTTCAGTTCTAATATCTTGATCACTACGGGAGAGTAAATACTCAACTACAGGTGGATCCATAGATAGATAGGCAAGAAGATCAGGTATGGGTAGGCCCATGCTTTGCATACTGTATTTCTACATACGTATTCGTATGTGCTATAAAAATGTCCATATATGTTATAGAGCTAATGGGGCAAATTTAAGATAACTTTAGATTCTTAGCCACAACCGTGAGAGATCAGAAAGGAAGTATTTACAGAGGAGAAAGCTGAATAGGCAGGAATGCATATGTAAGATGCAGGGAAGGGGTAACCACAGGGAGGCTGGGGAGGAGAGCTGGGACACTTGGGGGGTTGTAATCAGTGTCGGTTGGGCAATCTACTTCCATAGTGATACTGCCTCGGAAACCCAAGGAGGGGTCTCTAGGAGTCAGGTCTGACTCGATGGCATATAACAACAACAACAACAAATCAGTGTTGAGTGTGAAAGGACTCTGCTTTGCAAAATTGCATCCAAATCAGAAAAAAAAGTTAAAAATAAATAAATAATTCATCCCTGGGTGGCAGAGATTGGTATCTTCACTGTGTTTCCTTAGAGGGTCTACAAAGCAAGTGGATTTGGAAATACAACTATGCCTTCATTGGTATTAGTTCACTGAATAGTTTGAAACAATTACTTCTGTGTATCTTGATATTTTAGTTTCAAATTGTCTTTTATTTTTTTTGTAAAAAAGTGAGTAGAATGCTTATTTTTTCTTTTACTTCTAGAGGAATTTCAAATTGTTTTGAATGGAAGAGGATTCATGTTGGGGAGTCGAAACGGCAGTGTGCTCTGCACGTACACTGTAAATGAAACATACACAAAGAGTAGGTCTTCTTGTAAATCTCATTGTTACTTAAATATCTGCACAGCATATCAGAATCAAATGTGCTTTGTGTCCCAACTACAACTAGCTAACTATATTGTATTTTTGAATCAAAGGAGAACAAAATGAAGCACTGATAATAGTAAATTAGTAATGATAGTTATTTAGTAGCTAATGAAGATAACAACGTTTGTTCATAGCTTAATAAATGTTGGGTTCTGCCTACGTAGCCTCATTTTACAGAGATAGTTTTGTGACTGAGAGAGTAAAATAATTTCCTACAGTCACACAGCTAATCCTGGGCAAAGCTGATGGTTGAACTCAGTTTTCCTGACTGTACTCTGCATCAGCTGCCTAAATTAATTGTCTCTTTCCCCAGATTTACTTTAATTCTATGACATTGTTTTTCTTTTTTTTTCGGGGGGGTATTCTTGCCTTAAAATCTAACTTTCTCAAACTACTCTACTACTTATGACATATTTTATTCTAGTTTTTTCTTTTTTTTTTCCTTTATCTATCTTTCCAGTAAGGCTTTTTGCTTTGCAGATCTTTTGTATCCCCAGTGACCACCCAGCACAGTGTTTTTTGATAATTATCATATTTATTGAATTGGGTTTTATTTTCCCTGCCATGACTTTCAGAAAAGCAGATGAGTAAAATATTTTTATCCTCATTTGGAGAAAATTCTCCCTTCTAAAAAGACTCTTAGTGTTCTGAATATTTTGGTTTTCCATTAAAACATTTGTTCCTCATGGCTGATTATATTGTCCTCTCGCTGTTTATACTGTAAGCCAGTCTCTATAACTTTGTGTAACTCTGATGGTGTTATTTTTTGAGAGCTTCGTCTGCTATTTTACTGTTTATATTATGGTGCTAAAGACTGCAGTTAGCACAGTTTTGGCCACACATAGTAAGAGTTCAATATGTGTTTGTTGAATTAACGTGATGAGGATCTCAGCACGCTAAATGTTGTAAATCCTCCTCATTCCTATTAAGATTACCATTTTGGTAAGGCAAGCAATATTTTTAACAAACCCTCTTCATAATCAGTTCCACAATTGAAGGAAACAGAATAATTTTTATTCAGTAGCTGTGTTTATTGTTCTCTTGAAGTCATCTGTATCTAAGAGCTTTAACTTTTTAACTAAATGTTGGTGACAATATACAGTCATATATCATTGCAACAATTTCTACATGTACAATTCATTGGCATTGATTACATTCTTCAAGTTGTGCAAATATCCTCACTGTCCTTCTCTGAATTGTTCCCCTGCTATAGACTTAGACTCACTGACTCCGTAAGCTTCTCATGTAATCTTTTGAGTTCCTATTATAATTTATATCTCACTTAGATAATTCTTAAGAAGAGCACAGTGCTCAAGATAGACACTTTACTTATTGAATAAATTATTTTTTTGGTTCAGGAACTAATTTAGGATTTAAAGTTTAAAGATTATCTTTTTGTGACAGTTTCAGGGGTTCATCTAGACACACTGGCTCCAGAAACTGGATTTCAATTAGATTTTAAATTCTGTTCTACATTCTTCCCCCTTTTGATCAAGATTCTGATATAGAATCTTTGATCAAAATTATCATTTACCTAACTTTTTTTGATTACATGATTTAGTTGATTATAATATAAATATATTTGATGTGTAGCTATTTAAGATTCTATTTATTAAGATACACCTTCAATATATAAGTGATACACAGTTGTATTCTCATTTATGCTGCAGTTGATTATAAAAATTTTCTCAATATTTATATACCTAGGTCATTTTTATTTATGTATTATTAAAAGAGAATTTAATCACATAGAATGTAAAATGTATTTATTAAGTCTAGACATATTTATTTTATTAAACTCTTGAAATTATTTCATTTCCCCATGGGCATTCACCTTACTTTCTGTATAAGTAATTCTACTTTTAACATATATGTGCTTTATCTTTAAAAGTATAAAATATTTAAAAAATTGAAGGGAAAAAGATGATAGCTTTATAGTATTTGTAACTATATATGAACTTAGTCTAAGTTATAAACATAATAATTTATGCATTGTCAGTACTATAAATCAATGAAATGTATAATCTCTTGTCATATTCTGTTTCTTTTTTCTTTTCCTCTTTCAATAGATGAGTATCTTTTTGTTTTTTTATGCTAATATATCTAATTTTCCACACTTGAACTTTGAGTGCCGCATACTCTTCGTATGATTAATGAAACTGTGTAAACTACATAGGACACATTGTTAATTCAGTGGTATTCTTTTTTCTAGGTGTAACACCAGTAAGTGTGCAACTTAATTCTATGCTTTGTCCTGCGCCTACTTTGAATAAAGCTGGAGAGTAAGTACTACACTGAAAACGATTTTAAACATTTTGGCTACAAACTATTAGAAAATGGTGAAAAATATGCATTTTATTGTGTCATATTTTGATATACAGAATCATCATTAAATGGTAAGCCACAGGCAAACCACTTTAGTTAGTATGTCAACTGTTATTAGGTTGAAAATGGTAAAATTTGTTTTATTTCTTAATGATTGCTTCAAAGCCTCTATAAATATTTATCCAGATAGGTTTAAGAACCATTATTAGAGAATGTTAATAAGTAGAAACACAGCCATTATTTTAGGATATTGAACTTATACACACACACATACTCACAGAGTTCTAAAGTGAGTTTTTGACTAATTAGTATAATGTTTCATAAATATTAATATTAAAGAGCAGTTTAGACATCATCAATATGGCTTCTAAAAGGTCATACAGCCTTGAAAACCCTATGGAGCACAGTGCAATTCTGTACACCTGAGGTTGCCATAAGCTAGAATCAACTCTATGGCAATTAACAAGAACTATTAAGAAGGAAATTATTGTAAAATTTCAAATATTCCCTAACCTAATAGCAGTGGATGGAATATGTTTAGGTTAATAACTAGAATACAGTTTTCTAAGTTCCTTTATGTGGATCTTTTTCCTAGAACAGAAAAAAATTAAGAATGTAAGGTACTACACAGAGTATGAATCAATGTTCAGAGAATGAAGATTATATTTTACTTCATGGAGCCCAAGAGAAGCATTTTAGGAATTTTTAGTTGACTTGAGCAACTGATTTCTGTGGATGTTTACATAATTCAAGATATCTATTGGACATCACTTCTGGTGTCTAAGTAATTTAATTTATAATTTATATATGCTATGGTTACTCTGACATCTTTGTTGCTTCTTAACCACATCAACTTACTCCACTTTTGTGGTGTTGCACATGATGTTCCCTCTGCTTGAAATACTGTTTCTCTTGTGGTTCACTCCTTCACTTTTTCAAGTCTTGTTCAAATGCCACCTTCACAGTAAGTCCTTTCCTGGTCACTCTTCGCAGTATCAGCTTTCTATATTGAATTGATTGAATGGGCTGCATAATACAGTTTACAGAAGGAAAACTATTGAGATCTTTCCCTCTCTCTAAAAAAAAAAAAAAAGTATTCATTTTCTCTGTCATGTGATAATCTAGTGTTACTGAGAACACATCTATGGCAAAATTGGGCTGGGATTGGAACTCAAGGCAGGTCAATTTTGTATGGACCCATATTAACCCTAAGTGCACAAAAGAACTCAGTAGCTTTCTGAGTAGTCACGTATTAGCCATGGTGAATCATTTTTTGAAGTTTTGTTCAAATGCCACCTTCACAGTAAGTCCTTCTCTGGTCACTCTTAAGAATGCAACCACCACCCTTTCACCACCTTTGGATCTGGCTCTCTCTATTCCCCTTCCTTGTTTTATTTTTTTCTCCAAAGCACTTGTTTGTCTCCTTTCTGAGAATGACTTTTTTCTTCTAAAATATTTTGGTATACCAGTTAATATGAAAAACTAAAATGGAGCATTTGGTTGCTGGGGGCAGCAGCCTATTTTAGTTAGCAGAAAAATGATCAGGATCCTATTTTGAGGGGACATACCATTTGAAAGAACAGAAAATTCTTTTGCCTTTTTTTTTTTTTCCTTTTTATAATAGTGATTAGTTAAGGAGCACCGTTTACTTTCTTCTGCAGTATTGTTATAAAATACAATCTTCCTGTTCTATCCCAGGCATTGAATTTGTTTTCTCTAGAATTTACCTTTGGACATACCCTCCTTTGGAATAGAATACCATGGAGATTGCTGATATTTTTTTTTTATGATTTGGAGTTTGGCTTTGTACTCGGGAGATGCAATTTTAAAAATCACATGTGGAATCATAAACATTAGACATGAGAAATCATCATTTCTTCCATTCTTGACATTAATACTTCACCTGCAAGCAAGCTGAGAACATTTGGGAAGGACAATTTTTCTAAAAGAATTGCTTTTGCTTTTCTTTTGGTGTTATGCACAGGATACCACTGAGGCAAAGCTTGAGAACATTTTGTTAATTTATTGGGCATCTGGGGACATCATTATTGGTTCTACAATTATATTGCAAGTAATCTGGACCCTTCCTTTGCCTTGAATTTTCTTCAGGTATTTTTGTAAGTGATGAGCTCTGTTATGAGATTGGATTAAAATCAACACAACTGAAACAGTTTAGTCTTGTAAGGTGACTGATGCTTAATGTTTGCCTAATTAGCTTTTGGCGAAGAATGAAAACCCATTAAGTAGCTAGTTAGTCTACATTTCAAATAAACACATCTGGCCCAACAATGAATGAAGGTTTTTCTGTATGAGGGTGACAGATGTGGCGATGGTTCCTCCTGTTCTCTCACTTAAATAATTAACAACAGGCTGGTGAAGTAACCCTAGACAGCCAGCCACAGAGCCAGATGCATAGTCTCAGAGCTGGATCCAGGAGCATGTGCCTCATCTCATTAGCCTGCTCTATCGGTTCCTTTCTCATCCTTAAGTGATTTTCAGAATTATATGTTGAGAATTATTCCTTTTAAAAATTTAGGTCTTATAGATTTTGATTGGAAAGAGCATTAACATGAAGATGTTTCCTTAGAGATGTGGACTAAGAATGTGGCAGAGAACCCAGTAGCTAGGACTTTGGAAACTGATGTTATGCATTTAGCAAAAGAAAAAAAAAAAGACAAATTTTATCCAGACATATCATTGTTGAACACTGTTGGAATGGGCATGTGGAAAACTTTCAGATAAATAAATGTATGTACTAAATAATTTATATTACACACACACACACACACACACACAAAGGAGCTCTGGTGGCATAGTGCCTAAGGCATTTGACTGCTAACCAGAAGGCTGGTGGTTCAAACCCACCAGCCACTCCTCAGAAGGAAGACTGGGCAATCTACTTCCGTAGTGATATCACCTCAGAAACCCAAGGAGGGGTCGCTATTAGTTGGATCTGACTCAATGGTAGTGAGTTTTGGTTTTTATATATATACATATATAGCAAGATAGGGAAGTGCCTGGGTGAGGAGAATGATTAAGTGCTTGGCTACTAACCAAAAGTTGAAGATTTGAACCCAACCGGTGGCACCTTGGAAGGAAGGCCTGGTGGTTTAATTCCAAAAAAATCACCTATTGAAAACCCTATCGAGCACAGTTTTACTCTGACATACGTGAAATTGCCATGAGTCAGAATCTACTTGTCAGCAACCGGTTTAGTTTTTATAGGAGTATATGACTAAAATGAATTCTTACTATTTACACAAAAAGAACATAAGGGTGAAAATAGTAAGCTTATTCTTTTCTATGTTGGCAATGTTTCATTCTGTTGTATGTAGGGTCACTATGAGTTGGAGTGACCTAATGGCACCTGATAACAATAACAACATGTCTTTTATTGGACACAACTTACTTAAAACAAAACGAGTTATCTTACCAAGAAAAAATTCTAGATAGTTTAGGACTTCATTTCTGCCAGTGGCTCGTTTGCAGCAAAATGTCTTCTTTACGTTTGAATAGGATGAACTCTTGAAGTTCTTTGAATCATCTTTATTCCAGGGCAATAGCCTTACAGGTGTCACCAGTGCTTATAGTATGGGCTTATTCTCTGACCCTAGTTTTGTGAGACATCCACAATAGCACAGCTGCTCTGCAATAGTTGAGATCTCAAACCTGTGATTTGGCAAGAAGAACAGAACAAATTGGGTAAATATACATAAACACATTGTGAAGAAAGAAAAACAGAACAGAATGAACCAGAGCCTTATCCCACAGCTTGTTTGATAGAGATGATTTAAGGAGGCATATGGTATAGTTAAATGTGCTTTCAAAAACATTGGCCAGAATCTTCTGGCAAATATGAAACAAATATCTAAATCAAATGAAACTGATAGTATTATTTCTCTTAAAAGACAGTGTGGGAAGATTCTTGACAGAGTGTTTTAAATAATAAGTGGTGGACCATCAGTTATGTGGAAAACCTCAAGTATCTGATACAGAAGGATCATTAAGATGAACAGGGTGGCAGACTTGGGTTAGAGTCTGACTTGTTAATAGAATCATTTTATTTCTGCCAACATATTCTTTTCTTTCTTTTTCTCTCTCTCTCTCTTTTAATATTCAGCCTAATCTATTTTGCTTAGATTAAAATTAATTGATTTTGTTTCTCTTTCTCAGTTGGACTAATTCTCCCTTCTCACATGAACACTTTTCAAAAACATACCTTTGCATGTATGTGTGTTATCTTAGTAGCAGATGATACTGCCACAATTTTATTCTTTATTCTGTTTCCTGAGAAATGGGAATTGGTTTTTCTTTTTAAACCATGGATACCAATGCATTATTTATGCCATTTTTATGAATACAAACATTGGGATCTTGATGAGATGAGTTAAAGTTAAGGACCCTCGCTATTTCTTTATTCCTCCACCCTCCTGTGAAATTGTGAAAACTAGATCTCTTCTTTCATATAGTGTATTGCTTTCTGATTATATCGATAAAGGTGATTAGATTCACCTAATCTGCACTACCGGTACTCAGTTATACATATTATATTCAGTCTGGTAGTTTTCTTTTAAGATGAACTTTAATTTATTCTAGCACATCTCTGGGGGGCCAACAAAATGCTAATAGGTATACCAAAAATAAACAAACAAGCAAAAACCAAACTCACTGCCATTGAGTTGATTCTGAGTCATTGAGACCCTATAGGACAGAGTAGAACTGCTCCACAGGGTCTTTCTCCCATAGAGCAGGTGGTGGGGTCAGACCACCAACCTTTTGGTAAGTAGCTGAATGCCTTAACCACTGTGCCACCAGAGCCCTGGTGGCAGGTATAGAAATGTTAAATAAGATACAAATTAAAATACAGAAAAATAAATGGTTCAAGTGTGACACATTACATGCTCGTCAAACATTGGAAGGTCTGTCATATGAGAAGGGAATTTGATTTATTCCTTATGGCTCCCACGGAAAGGAGGATGAGAGGATGGAGATGAAGAGAGGCACATTTCAGCTGAAGATAAGGAAGAACTTTTTCACAAAATTATTTAGTGAATTTTTTGTAACCATGTGTTCAAACAGTGACAGCTAGATGGGAATGGAGACTATATTCCTTAAACATGTACTTAAATCCTCTTATATATCTGCTTCTAAATTTTATATTACAGCAGTTTTTATTATCTGAAGACATTTAACATTTTTTGGATGAAAGGCAGTGAAGAACTGGTGATTATTTCCAAGTATCTTTTTAGTATTTTATTAAAATACACAAAGAAGTTAAAATACAAGGTTGTTTTTTAGTGTAATGGGAAAAACAATTCTAATATAACTTTAGGTATGATGTCCAGTACATGTCAGTGTATCATTTTGATTGTTTGTTTCTTTGTTTAATCTAGCAATCTTCCTGATGCTAACATTGTTTTAGTTATATAGATATATTGAGATACCCAAAAAGAAATTATTTGATCGAAGAATTCTTTAACCACTTTGAAGAGAGTGTCCTTAGACATAATTTATTAATGTATATACTTACTCATAGCTAAAAGTCAAATTTTTAAACCAGACACAAATATGAAACCTTATTTTTCAACTTATAACCTTTATTAGGCACACAGCTAACTTTTAACAAGCTCTGCAGAGTATTAAATACTAGCACTTGATTTCAAAATATCTTAAGTCACCATAATTTTAATAACTTTTTGAGTAGTTGCCAGTTTAATTTTCAGTATGTGAAAATTGGAAGTAAATTATTTATTACTTCCAGCAAATGTCTTTCACAATTTTATTTAATTTTTTCATCTTTTTTAATGGATCATAAAATGGCAATCTTTTATTGGATACTCATAAAGTCAGGAGCAAATGAATACTTTGAAAATAGGTTACTGTGGATTGAAATGTCAGCCATATTTCATGGAGTAAAAGATTTTTCAGATCAGGGTAGCTCTGACATATGGCATTAAGCCATTCTCCTCTTTTGGAAGAGTTATATGTCTTTAGACATTAAATACAAGTACTGTGACCAAGTACTAGAATTCTTTTAATTTTATTTACTTAATTATGTATTACAGTACTATTTAATAATTTCTTATATGGAATGAATTTAGTATACTCAAATTTAGTTTTATCCCTATTATCAATTGACATTAAACTGCACTTCAAATAATCTCTCTGTTACGTTGTTAAGGTTTCTTTTAACCTTCTGCTTTGAAAATATATATTTCAAGTATGGAGCAGAGATGGATTAAGATATTTATAAGAAATTCTAAACTATGACGAACCAGTTTATAGAGAAGGAAATTGAAAGAGTTGTCAGTTCTCAGTGTTATCTTCCTTGACCTCCCTGCAGCATCCTTACTAATGAGCACTCCTTTTTGGGAAGAGGTTCTCCCTTCTCTTTCATAACTTCATATTCTCATCTTCCTGGTTTTTTCTCAGATGTCGCTTAAATCTCCTCTTCCTCTAATAATCCCTTAACTGCCAGTTTTTATGATGGCCAAATTCCTGATCTATTAACTCATTTTCTCTTCTTTTTCTTGCTGATAATGTCCAGATCTCCAATCAAACCAACATTAGTTGGAAAATATGACCTTGATGATAGGAATGATGCCAGAGATCGCATAATAGAATTACGTAAGACCAATGACTTATTCATTGCAAATCCCCTTTTTCAACACCATAAATGACAGTTATATACAAGACCCTTGCCAGAGGGGTTACACAGGAATCAGATTGACTATGACTATGGAAAGAGGCAATGAAGAAGCACAGTATCTTCAGTCAACACAAATCCAGGAGCTGATTTGGAACAGACAATCAATTGCTCATATGTAAGTTTAAGTTGAGGCTGAAGAAAATTAAAACAAGTCTACAAGAGCCAAAATATGACCTTGATTATATCTCACCTGAATTTAGAGACCATCTAAAGAATAGATTTGACCCATTGAACAGCAATGACTGAAAACCAGATGAGTTGTGGGATTACATCAGGAATATCATAACTGAAGAAAGCAAACAATCCTTAAAAAGAAAGGAAAGGAAGAAATGACCAAAATGGATGTCAGAATAGATTCTGAAATTTGCTTTTTAATGGAGAGTAGATAACATGAATGGAAGAAATGATCAAGTAAAACAGCTGAATAGAAGATTTCAAAGGGCATCTCAAGAAGACAAAGTAAATTATTATAATGAAATGAGCAAAGACCTGGGGTTAAAAAACAAAGGGAACATCACACTTAGCATTCTCAAGCTGCAAGAACTGAAGAAAAAATTCAAGCCTCAAATTGCAATATTGAAGGAATCTACGGGCAAAATATTGAATCATGCAAGAAGAATCAAAAGAAGATGGAAGGAGTACAGAGTCACTGTACCAAAAAGAATTGGTGGATGTTCAACTATTTTAGGAGGTAGCATATGATCAGGAATCAATGGTATTGAAGGAGGAAGGCCAAGCTGAACTGAAGGAATTGTGAAGAACAAGGCTCCAGGAATTGATGGAATACTCATTGAAATGTTTCAATAAATGGATGCAGTGCTAGAGGCGCTTACTCATTTTGGCCAAGAAATTTGTAAGAGAGCTACCTGGCCAACTGACTAGAAGAGGTTGATATTTGCACTCATTCCAAAGAAAGGTGACCCAACAGGATGTGGAAATTATCCAACAATATCATTATAGTCAAACAGAAGTAAAATTTTGCTGAAGATAATTAAAAAACATTTTCAGTAGTATGTTGACAGGGAACTTCCATAAATTCTAGCTGGATTCTGAAAAGGATGTGGAACAAAGAATATTGTTGCTGATGTCAGATGGGTCCTGGCTGCAAGCAGAAATACCAGAAGGATGTATGTCTGTGTTTCATTGACTATGCAAAGGTATTTGACTGTGTGGATCATAACAAATTATGGGTAATATTGCCAAGAATGGGAATACCAGAACACCTTATTGTGCTCCTGAGGAACCTGTATATAGACCAAGATGCTGTTATTCAAACAAAAAAAGGGGATACTTCATAGTTTAATATCAGGAAGGGTGTGCATCAGGGTTGTATTTTTTCACCATGCTTATTCAATCTGTATGCTGTGCAAATTCACATTGCTTGGTTCCACAATCGACACCAATGGAAGCAGCAGTCAGGACATTAGATGACGTGTAGCACTGGGCAGGTCGGCTATGAAGGAACTATTTTAAGTGCTGAGGAGCAGGGATGTCTCCTTGAGGACTAAGGTGTGCCTGACACAAGCCATGATATTTCTAGTCGCCTTATATGCATGTGAGAGCTGGACAATGAAGAAGGAAAACTGAAGAAGAGTTCATGCTTTTGAGTTGTGGTGCTGGTGAAGAATGCTGAAAGTACCATGGACTGCTAAAAGAACTAACAGATCTGTCCTGGAGGAAGTGTGGCTGACGTGCTCCTTGGAAACGAGAATGGCCAGACTTCGTCTTACCTACTTTGGTCATGTCAGAAGGGACCATTCCCTGGAGAAGGATGTCATGCTTGGTAAGGTGGAGGGTCGACAAAAGAGGGGAAGGTCTTCAACAAGATGGATTGACACGGTGGCTGTAACAATGGGCTCAAGTATAGCAAGGATCATGGAGCTGGCATAGGATCAGGAGGTGTTTTGTTCTACTGTGCATGGAGTCGCTATGAGTCAGAAATGACTCAATGGCACCTAACAATAACAACTAAGCTGTACAAATAATCTGAGAAACTGGAGTATATGAAGAAGAACATGGCATCAGGATTGGAGGAAGACACATTAACAACCTGTGATATGCAGATGACCCAACCTTGCTTTCTTGAAAGTGAAAATGAGTTGAAACACTTACTGATGAAGAGCAAAGACTCCAGTTTTCAGTATGGATGACACTTCAACATAAAGAAAACGAAAATCCTCACAACTGGACCAATAAACAGCTTCATGATAAATGGAGAAAAGATTGAAGTTGTCAAAGATTTCATTTTACTTGGACCCACAACCAACACCCATAGAAGCAGCATCAAGAAATCAGATATGTATTGCACAAAAGACCTCTTTAAAATGTTGGGAAGCAAGCCAAGCCATGATATTTTCAGTTGTCTCATATGCCAGTGAAAGCTGGACAAAGACTTAGGAAGACCGAAGAAGAGTTGATACCTTCAAGTTATGGTGTTGGCAAAGAATACTGAAAATACCATGTACTGCTAGAAGAATGAACAAATCTGTCCTGGAAGAAGTGCAGCCAGAATGCTCCTTCGAAGTAAGAATAGCCAGACTTTGTCCCATCTACTTTGGTCATGTTGTCAGAAGGGACCATTCCCTGGAGAAGGATATCGTGCTTGGTAAAGTAGAGGGTCAGCAAAAAAAAGGAGGATATTCAACAAGATGAATTGACACAGTGGCTGCAATGATGGGCTCAAGCATAGCAGGGATTGTGTGGATGGCTCATGACCGAGCAATACTTTCTTCTGTTCTGTTGTACGTAGGGTCACTATGAGTCACAGCATACTTGACGGCACCTTACAACAACAACAACAAGGAAACAAAAAAATGTAAAAGCAACAATTAATTTTAGAGTGTATTTTTCATGCTTGCAACACTCCTGAATTTTTTTCTCAGCAAATTTCAAATATTTTCATGAATATGTGTGTGTGTGTGTGTGTATTCACAAATATATTGACTTAGCATAGCAAATACCAGTCTCGTTAACCATTGAGAAATATGTATATAAAATAAAAAACTAGAAGAGTGATACTAAACTTTTACCATTGAGAAAAATTTAAATGTAAGACCCTAAAATATTTATGAAGAATTGAAATGACATTGCACAGATGTTAAGCATTTTGACTGCAGAATCAGAGAAGCACAATACTTGGAGAAGTTACCCTTTTTAAGCTTCAGTTTCAACGTATAGAAAATGGAAATAATAGTAGTGCCTACTTCAGTAGATTGGTATGGGATTTAAATGGGAAAGTGAGTGTAAGATGTCAATAAATGCCATTACTAGTGTTGTTGATGGTTTGTTTCTATCATGCTGCTAGTATTCTCAGGCAGGTGAAGATTTATATTGTTTTAACTCAGTCCCTGTGTTAAAGAATCATCGAGTGAATTTCTCTATCTGGGGAGATTTAATTTTATTCGACACTTACTAGTCTCTGGTACAAGGTGGTGGCATAATGGATAAAGCATTTGGCTGCTACCCAAAAGGTCAATGGTTCAAACCCACCAGCCACTCTGAGGAGGGAAGATGGGGCAATCTACTTCTGTGAAGATTTACCCCTTGGAAACACAATGGTGGCTGGTATAAGTCAGAATTGACTTGATGGAAGTGGATTTGGATTTTTTTTTTGGTGCAGTTATTTTCATTGGCTATAAGATCTCATCAGCATACATTTATACTATAGGAGAAAAAACATTTAAAATTTTTCATCTTTTATTGCATTTGAGTAACTTTCAACAGAATCAAATATTTTTTATTAGTTAGAGAATGGTTTCATTTCTGGTGAACTCTAAGTGCTGATTATAAACAACCTCAGTCAGTATCTACTGATCCCTTAACATTGAAGTAATAAGATTAGCTGCAACAATCACATGTTATTAATAATCAAAATAATCTTCCCAGAAAATAAAACCATGCTTAGATTGTCATATGCTTCCTAGTACATGCTTTAAATGGAAGAATTATTTTTGGATTAAATAATGCTTAGTTGTTAAAAAAACAAAACAAAAGAAGGCACTTAGTTTGCAGATTGAGCAGTTAGGTTTGAAGTTTCTTTCATAAATAAGCCACTTGGAATTCTGTGTTGGAATAGTTTAGAAGTTCAGTTAAATTGATGTAGACACCCCAAGTTTTCATTCTTTTCTGGATTTAACTAAACTTTTTGTTGTTGTTGTTTCTCCTTTACAAGATATCTTTAATGGGAGTATTCTTGAATTTTGAAGAAAAGTTTAGCTAGAACTTTGCTAGTAGTATCTTTCTTGGTAGCTCTATTTCTGTGCAAACTGTAAATGTCATGTTAACAAAAGAAACACATTAAGACCTTTCATTTTCTCATGCCTTTGTGATATGTTAAAGAGAGTTCAGAACTGGTTAGAATCCTAGTTTTACTACCTTGGGCAAGATAATTAGCATTTCTGGGCCCCAGTTACCTCACATGTAAAAGTGTGAAACTACTACTTACTTCCAGGGCTATTGTGAGAATTAAGTGAGATAATGACCATGAAACGCCTAGGATAGTGTTTGGCACATCCTCTGTTGCTCTGTTACCATTGAGTCAACTCTAGCTCATAGCAGCCCTATAAGGTAGAAGAGGGTAGAAGTGCCCCATAGGATTTCCAAGGCATAGTACCTAAGGCATTTGACTGCTAACCAGAAGGTTGGAGGTTCAAACCCACCAGCCACTCCTAGGAAGGAAGGTTGGGGAATCTACTTCCCTAGTGATACAGGCTCAGAAACCCAAGGAGGGGTCGCTATGAATTGGACTAACTTGGCGGCAGTGAGTTTGGATTTTTTGGTTTAATCTTTATGAAAGCAGACTGCTTCATGTTTCTCCTGCAGAGCGGCTGGTGGGTTTAAACCTCTGATCTTGCAATTAGCAGCCAAAATGCTTAACCATTGTGCCACCAGGGCTCCTGGTCTGGGATATAGCAAACAGGTACTGAATGATATTTCTCATCTTTCCTTTCTGCCAAAGTTATTAAACATTCTTGAGATTGCTTCTGTACATAACTAACTGCCCATAAGTTGTAGTACTTGACAGTCAATTTAAGGCAAAGAAAAGAAATCTATGTAAAAAAATTCTACTAATTCAGTCATTAAGACAAAGTTTATGAATATTAATATTTGGATTTCATAATATGTTCTAAGAATTGGAATTTGATGTTTTATAAAGCATAGTATTTTATATAAACTAGACTAACAAAATATTACCTACTATTCTCTACTTTAATGAATGGATAGCATTGATTTGCATACCTATTATCATATGAAGGAGCTCTGGTGGTATAGTGCCCAAGGCATTTGACTGCTAACCAGAAGGCTGGCAGTTCAAACCCACCAGCTACTCCTGGGAAGGAAGGTTGGGCAATCTACTTATGTAGTGATACTGTCTTGGAAACCCAAGGAGGGGTCGCTATGAGTCGGCTTTGACTTGACTGCAGTGCATTGTGTTTTTATTATCATAAGATAATATACTGTGCTAAGTATTTGGAAAAAGAGTTGTTTCCCTATATACTTTAAAATCTCCTTGTCATCTCTCCCCACCTTTAAAACCTTCTTATCCAAAGAATCAAACCAAACTTACTACCACTGAGTCCATTCAGACTCACAGCATCTCCCCCTGTGTTTCCAAGGCTGTAAATCTTTATGGAACCAGACTGCTTCATCTTTTTTCCATGGAGCAGCTGGTAAGTACCAACCACTGAACTTTTGGTTAGCAGTCAAATGCTTTAACCACTACATAACCAGAGCTCTTACAGTCATTTAAGAAATTTAACAAGGCAAACATCATCCCAACTTCTGGCTGCATGATCCAAATAATGACCCACTAGCTACTCCTCGGAAGGAAGGTTGGGCAATGTACTTCTGTAAGGATACTGCCTCAGAAACCCAAAGAGGGATCACTATGAGTCAGAACCAACTTGACAGCAGTGAGTTTCAGTGAGATTCTTAATTAATTAATTTTTAACTAATATTAATTATTTTATAATTTGAAATAATATCTTCAAGATGAAAGCTACAGTTTAGTTGTGATATTTCTTAGCCATAGACAAATATGATTTTATTTTTCTACTTTTGTGAGGATATCTTGGGACTATCTACAACAAATGCCTACAAATGAATCTCCTTATCTCTCCTTCACTTTGTGTTTCTCTTCATTATCACTTTCTCCATATCTTATCTTCGAAAGGCTTATAAATTCCAATTTTATATCCTTAAACAATGATTTGCAATGAGAGTAATATCTGTTGTTTTGTTGTTGGGTGCCGTGGAGTCCATTCTGACTCATAGTGACTCATATGACAGAGTAGAAGGGCTCCTACAGAGGCAGATTGTCTGGTCTTTCTCCCACAGAGGCTCTGGGTGAGTTTGAACCACCTTTTGTTAGTAGCCTTTTGTTAGTAGCTGAGCTCTTGCCCATTTTTACTGTAATATCTATACCAACTCACTGTCTTCAAGGTGATTCTGACTCATAGTGACCCCTCCATGGGTTTCTGCAGCGGTATCTCTATGGAAGTAGATTTGCCCAGTCTTCCTTCCAAGGAGTGACTGGTGGGTTTCAACTGCCAGCTTTCTGGTTAGCAGTCAAATGCTTTAGGTACCTCTATCTATAGACAGGGAAAAAGAATATAAATGATATCTAAGGAATTTTTCTTCCATTTTCTGTTTTTGTACAGCTGAAGCAATTTCAGCACATCTCTGGATTAAGGAATTTCTTAATGATCCCCATTTGTCTTAATGCTTCTTTTAGGAACTATTAGATCACTCAAGGAATTTGCCATTGCCTCTTGAGTAAGGACTTGGAACTAAGGAAGAAAAAAGCTAAGATTATTGACCGAAAGTTTTGTCTCTTACTCTTTGAGTATCTTTTCTGGACAGTTTTGAATTATACACCAGTTGTTGTAGAGTTGATTCTGATTCATGACCACCTCACATGTGTCAGAATGTAAGTGTGCACCATAGAGATTTCAGTGGCTGATGGTTTTGGAATAGATTGCTGGGTATTTCTTCTGAGGAGTTTTTGGGTCTACTGGAATTTCCAACATTTGTGTTAGCTGGTTGTTGTTGTTATGTGCCGTCGAGTTGGCCCCAATTCATAGCGACAACTCCTTGGGTTTCTGAGGCCATATCACTACAGAAGTAGACTGTCCAACCTTCCTTTCGAGGAGTGGCTGGTGGGTTTGAACCGCCAGCGCTTTTACTGTTTGCACCACCCAAGTACTCTTGATTTATTTGGGTAAATAAAAATATTCTATAATCTTCTAGTTTTTAATTTATTTGTAATTATTGTTTCTTCATTTCCTTTCAGAACTCTTGATGTTTCAGTGAGTTTTAATGGAGGACGATCTGTTATTTCAAGCTCACTAATAGTCACTGCCACAGAATGTGTAAGTATGTATAGAAGTTGCCTTTTGAAGATAGCTTATCCAGAAATAATTCATGTAATCTCAGTGTTGTTACATATGACAATGAAGAAGGGAAAAGCAATAACAATGGGGATCAGTAGAAGCAAAAGCATAGATTTTATTTTAGACTGTTTTTTTTTTTCTTTTAGCTTCCTTTTAAGGGGATTTCAAGATACTATAAATTGAATTTTGACATTTATAAAATTCAAAAGTGATATTTAAAATTAAAATGAAGTAGGGGAAAGATTTCCAAAAGAGGCATTTTTTGTTAAACAATAAAATGTAAATAAATACTGTATTTTAAATGTAAGCTTTAGATCTTAGTATCTAAAACATTTATTATATTTTGAAATTATAAGTGCATCTGAATGGATGATTTATTTTGTCTATCTTAAATATTGGTGCTTTCTAATATGAGTAGAGAATTTGGTTTTGATTGTGTGATAATATCTTAATTTGAAACTATTTTGAAACTTTATTTTAGTTACGGTTGACTTTCACTCCCTAAGGTGTACTGTTTTAAAATATAAACCCCGTTCATGAGATTGTTTTTTCCTTGTACTTAATTTTATGGATTTATAGGCAGTTCTGACATTAGTATACGGAATATGAAAACATGAAATATTGCAAGGGACTAAACACAGTCTCTATATTCTTTGTGAAAAATACAAAATTTAAAGCAAAAATCAATTCCTACCCTTCAAAAAACCAAATTTTTGTATTTTAATCTCTTAATGTAGGAGGCATCTGCCCTCCAGAAATAAATTAAAACAACTCAATGTTATCTTTATAAATTTTTTCACTGTAAGAAATGTTGCAGTGATATAGAGCTTCTATTAAGACCCTTAGGCTATATCTGAACTCCCTGGATAACTCTTTAATCACACCTGATTGATTATACTATGGGAGCTCTGGTGGCATGTTGTTGTTGTTGTTGAGTGCCGTCAAGTCATTTCCGACTCATAGCAACCCCATGCACAGCAGAACGAAACACTGCCC
>NW_006921857.1:4206767-4228470 GCF_000298275.1 Orycteropus afer afer | reverse complement strand
CTACGCCCGTGCTTACCTTGCTCCCGGAGACCCGGTCCCTCTCGGGAGGGTAACAAGGGAAAGTGTTCAGTGCAGATCAGTGAGTAAGCACCAGCCCGCCCATGCTTACCTGCTCCCGGAGACCCGGTCTCTCTCGGGAGGGTAACAAGGGAAAGTGTTCAGTGCAGATCAGTGAGTAAGCACCAGCCCACCTGTGCTTACCTTTAAATGCGTATTGCAATTTGTAAGTTTTGTGAATGTTGCAATTTGTAGGCTTTCTGGTCTTTCAGGATGTAGTTGATGTTACAAACATTTGTGGAATATAGTTTTTCTGGGTTTAACCAATTGAAATTATATTCTTTCTGCATTCTTCTTCCTATTTGGCATCTCCAACTATTTTTCATAGTACCTAAGTCACTTGACTGCTAACCAGAAGGCTGGTGGTTTAAACCCACCAGCCACTCCTGAGAAGGAAGGTTGGACAATCTACTTCCGTAGTGATACTGCCTCGGAAACCCAAGAAAGGGTCAGTATGAGTCAGGTCCAACTCGATGGCAGATAACAACAACAACAACAACAACATTCTTCCACACAAGCAGGAAAACAAGTCTTCATCCTTAGTGTAAAACCATTTATGATTTCAATGTTCCTGGATGCTAAAGTTAAATGATTCATCTGGAATTTATAGGTCATGTGCTCGAGTTATGAGGAGAAGGTAATGTGAATCAAGGTGGTTGAAGATAAGTAAAGTGATTTCAAAAAAAGGAGCATTAGTTGTGTCAGAGATGGGGAGCAAATGAAAGGGGCTTGTTGGTCAAGGTGAGATTTGAGCAGGCTTGAGGAATGTGAGGGAGTTAGCTCTGAAGACCATCTGAGGGAATAATTATCCATGCAGAAGGAAAAGCCAGAGCAAAGTCTAATACATGGGATTGTATTAGGCAAGTTTAAGGAAGATCAAAGTTGTCACAGAGACTGGGGTGGAATTAGCTTAGGAAGAGATCAGAAGAGAGGAGAGGTGAGCAGATCTTGTATGATCTGTGGTCTTGAAATCATTGTAAGAGCTTTTCTTCTGAATGAAATGAGAAGCCATTGAGGGTGACATGATTAAATTATGTTTTTAAAGGATTACTCTCACAGTTGTAAGAAAGAATTTTCAGTTAAGGGCAAAAGTAGAAACATGGAGACCAATTATGTGTCTGTTTTGATAACCTTCTTGTTGTTGATAATCTAGGAGAGGGAAAAATGTGGCTTTATTAGGTGATAGCAGTGGAGATGGTGAGAAGTGGTTGGATTGGAATGTATTCTGAAAGTGGAGCCTCTGGGATGTCCTGACAGATTAGATGTGGGATTTGAGGGGAAGAAATATCTTTAATAGTTACAAATGTTTTATGCTCAGCAAATAAAAAGAGGATTACCATCTTGTGAATTAAGAAGGCTCTGGGTAAAGCATCATAGTTTTTTTTTTTTTTTTTGGCTGTTATCTTTACAGAAGGGGATCACCAGCCCTTTTTTCATGGTACCACTGGGTGGTTTGAACTGCCAACTTTCAGTCAGCAGTCAAGTGTAAATCACCCAGGGAACTACGGAGCTCAGTTCTGTTTTGTTTTTTAACACATAGGGATGCTAGGAGTCAGAATCAATTCAAAAGCAACAAGTTTGTTGTTTTGTTTTCTTTATAGGTCAAGCAATTTTTTAAATAAGGTCAGGAGTTCAAGTTTAGACATGTTGAATTAGAGATGTCTTCTTTATTGGTAAAGTACAAGGCCAGCAAAAATGAGGGAACCCCTCAAAGAGGTGGTTTGACACTATAGCCACAAAAATGGACTGATATACACAATAATCATGAAGATGTCACAGGACTGGGCAACATTTCATTCTGTTATACATAAGGTCCTGATGGTTCAGAGCCAGCTCCGTGGCAACTCACATCAACATTAGACATATTGGTGGATATGTCAGATAGGCAGTTTAATATAAAAATTCTAGAAAGGAGTCTGGATTAGAGGTACAAATTTGGGAGCTGATAGCATGGATGGAATGAAGTAGCTAACCAAATTCCACAAGAGTAGCTTTTAAGTGGTTAGAGCAAGTAGGAAAACAGTGCCAGAGAAAGGTTTTGCATTTATGGGGGAACCAAGACAAAGTGGCCCTTAAACAAGACTTAGACAAGGAAAGAGAATAGGAAAACACATTATAAGTAAATTACAACTAGTGTGCGAATATGTATGGAGTGTTGAATAAATTATGAATAGACCCATTTGGCTGAAGTGGAAATAAGGGGGGAAAATTTGGAGTAGAAATGTTAGGCCTGGGTATCACTAGCGTTAGTTTAGACTTATCCTCTAGGCCGGTGCTTCCTAAACTTCACTACTTATTGCTGTCAATGTTGAAATGAAATAAGGAAAGAAAATGGATTATGTTTTTCATAATGCTAGATGTATTCAACTTTTGAAAGGATTTGTTTGTTCTGAAATTGTTCTTCCTGACATTTTAATGTTAAAGTAACTTTTGATTTAGAAAAAAATTGACTGTAGTAATTGGCCAGCTCTTTTTTTCCTCCCCACTTTCCTCTCTCCCTTTCTCCCTCCCTTCCTCCATCCTTCCTTCTCTCTCTCTCTTTTTTTTTTTTTTTTAAATTTTCTTATGTTCCTTTACTTCCTCCTCCTCCATCTTGTAAAATGTTGTCTGGCAGAATGCTTAGCTGGCAAAGCCTATCTGAGCCTTTATTTATTTATTTTTTTGAAGTTTTATTGGTTTGAGAAATTATAAGGGCTGACTGAAATAGATGATAGGGTATTTTTAAAGTGTTATGAGCATGAATGTGATGGTGCAATATGCTATTTTAGGAAGATTAGATTAGTAGTGCTATGTAAGAGAATTAGGATGGGAGAAAAACAGGGTATAAGAAAGCTATTAGGAGGCAAATACTGGAATTTAGACATAAATCTTCAGGTTCTGTACTGAATGATATTAGTAGAAACAGTATTAGAAATGGCATTAATGAAGAAATATGTACTATAAAGTGACACTGGTGATAGAAGGAATGGTTGATTCCAAAATGTTGAATCTAGTGATAGGGTAGAATGATGTTATCATTGGAAACATTTAAAGATAGAACTGAATGTGGAGATGAAGTTAATTTCTGTGGTAGACATACTGAGTTAGTGAGATTGGTGAGGTTGGAGATACAAAATTAAGATCAGCTTTTAATGCAGCTGTTGGAAAGAGAAGAGAGGAGAATTTAGGGTTTATGGCATTTCAGATTGAGAGTAATACATATTGTTTTAGTAAAAATAAATCCATTGTCTTAGCAAATAAAGAAGTCAAAGGAAGAAGGAATGCCAACATGAAGAGGGGGCAGCGTTAGGTGTCTGGAGAGTTCAAAGATAAAGAGCTTTGATGTAAAGTTAGTCAGAGCCATCTGTGACCTTGATGGTTCAGCACAGGTTGATGGTCTGAAGCCCTCTCTTCTGTGTGAGTTTTATTATTCTGCTCATTATTTTAAGATTAAAAAACACTGTGATTCATTTTAGCATATTGATAATAATCACAGCGTACTACTTTTTTTTCCTCAGTAGATTTAACCATTATTTTCTATTCAACCTCAAATACCTTTGGAGGGTAGTAGTAATATTACAATTTTATAGATAGGAAACCCGAGGCTCTGAGATATGTCTGTTGATTGTGCTTTAAATCTCTGGAAAACAGAAGAGAAAAGTACTCAGCCATTTTGTTGGACTGACATTCAATTTTTCAGGCATATTTGGGTGTGGTGATTAGGTGAGATGCAATCAGTGGAATTACTCATTACTAAGATGATGCCTTTTCTTTCACAGACATTTGAAAGCAAAACAAAATAAAATACTATTACTCTAGTAATTAACTAATCGTTGTGAAAGTCTCACAAATGAAGAAGCTACTCCCCACCATGCTTCAGAAGCATCCTGGTTTTGTCCTTTTATGGCACGTACCACACAGACCTGTAATTTCCTGTTTACTTGTGGGTCTTTCTCACCAGTCTTGAAACCATGATAGCAGGATCTTCGCTTCCCTCCTGTGGTGTGGTCCTCTGCACTGGATAGGTGCTCCACAACTGGTTGTTAAATGAATA
This sequence comes from Orycteropus afer afer, assembly GCF_000298275.1. Classification (NCBI taxonomy): domain Eukaryota; kingdom Metazoa; phylum Chordata; class Mammalia; order Tubulidentata; family Orycteropodidae; genus Orycteropus; species Orycteropus afer. The sequence goes on along the minus strand of NW_006921857.1, from coordinate 4,224,380 downwards.
AATGAAGAAATAGCTGTATATCTATTTAAAAGTGAGGAAAGTAGGGTTTAGACTTCTGAGATTTAAGATTAGACCCTGAGGAGGATTTATATTCAGGCAGTCCTTTCTCCTACATACATTCTCAGGTTTCTTAAGTGTGTCCTCGCTTAAAAATACAGCAAAAAATATGCCTTTCCTTTTTTGGAAACACTGTGCTTCTGATTCTTTTGTAATAATAATGCCACTAAAGTTTTCTGAGCTTATATTAAGTGCTAAGCACTTTCCTGCCATGTTTCATATTAACAGCCCAAGAGGAGACTATAATTATTAGCTATTTTTGCAGGTGAGAAAACTGAGCAACAGAAGGCCATCTCTAATCTTTATTGCATGTTTGTGCAAACACATTAGAAAAAGGAGCTTCTCTTATTAGGTGGACCCAGCCCTCTGAGAGCATGTATTTGACTCAGAGAGTAGGACATATGCTGAGTTCAGTTTCTACTGCCCAGGGAAGGAGGGGAGCCTGGGGCCTTCTGGAAGGTTAAGTTTACTTGATTTGTTTCATAGTCTAGTCACATTACTGGTTGCCTTGGAGTCAATTCACACTTATGGCTGCCCCATGTGTTTCTGAGTAGAACTAAACTCCATAGGGCTTTTAATGGGTGAATTTTTAGAAGTAGATCACTAGGGCTTTCTTCCAAGGCACATTTGGGTAGGCTCAAACCATGAATATTTTGGCTAACAGCAAGCAGCTTAACCCCGTGTACCACCCAGGGACTCTCTAGTGACACTAGAATTGGGAATTGAGCCCACATCTATCTTTGTTCCCAGCCTGAATACCTGCACAATTTGCCATCTATAAGCAGATCCTAAATTAATTTATATAGATTGGGGATTGGCAATTTTCTTTCTTTAAAGAGCCAGATAGTAAATATTTTAGATTTCAAGGCCACATGGTCTTTTCCCAACTACTGAACACTTCCATGGTAGCACAAAAGCAACCATAGACACTATGTAAATAAATTATCGTGGCTGTGTTCACTGAAATGATTTATGTACACCAAATTTGAATTTTATGGAATTCTTACATTCCATGAAATATTTTCATCTTTTGATTTTTTTTTTTCATCCATGTAATAAAGTGAAAACTATTCTGAGGGCCTTATAAATCAGACAGACTAGACTTAGGGCTGTAGTTTGCTGATTCTTGCTTGGTACTGGAGTTTCTAAAAGAATCCATTGAATGCAACCATCACTACTCTATGCATATTTTTTGTCACCCTAACATTAAATTCGTGGAAATGAAATTGTATAGACTCATTTCCCTTTCTCTGTGCCTATTTCCTTATAATGTAGTTTTGGTGACTAATTATTTTCTAGACTGTTGTTAGATGCCCTTGAGTTGGTTCTGACTCATAGGGACTCCATGTACAACAGAATGAAGCAATGCCCAGTCCTGTGCTGTCCTTAACACTTGTTGTTATGTTTGCGCTCATTGTTGCAGACACTGTGTCAGTCTATCTCAATGAAGGTCATCCTCTTTTCACTGAATCTCTAGTTTACCAAGCACGATGTCCTTCTCCAGGGACTGGTCCCTCCTGACACATGTTCATAGTGCATGGGGTGAAGTCTTGCCATCATTGCTTCTAAGGAGCATTCTGGCTGTACTTTCTCCAAAACAGATTTGTTCATTCTTCTGGCAATCCATGGTATGTTCAATATTCTTCTCCAACACCATTATTCAAAGACATCATTTCTTCTTTTGTCTTCCTTATTCATTATCCAGCTTTCACGTTCATATAAGGCAATTGAGAATATCATGGCTTGGCTCAGGGACACCTTACTCAAAGTGACATCGTTGCTTTATAGCCCTTTAAAGATGTCTTTTGGAGCAGGTTTAGAGAATGCAGTATGTCATTTGATTTTTTGTTTGTGCTTCCATGGGCATTGATTGTAGATCCAAGAAAAATGAAATCCTTGACAACTTTAAACTTTTCTCCGTTTATCATGATGTTGCTGATTGGTCCAGTTGTAAGGATTTTTGTTTTCATATATTGCTTCCTGAAATGACTGAACATAGACCAATTATTTTTGGTACAGTGACTCTGTATTCCTGGCATCTTCATCTTATGATTCCTGCATTGCTTAATATTTTTTCCATAGAATCCTTCAATGTCTTCCCAAAACTTGCCTGGTCTTCAGTCATTAGCATTCAATATGTCAAATACGTTCTTGAGATGGTCTCAAAATACACATGGGGATATCGTCAAGGTCATATTTTGGCTCTTGTGGACTTGTTTTAGTTTTCTTCATCTTCCACTTGAACATGCATATGAGCAATTGATGGTTTGTTTTACAGTCAGCCCCTGGCCTTGTTCTGATTGGTGGTATTGAGCTTTTCCGTTGTCTCTTTCCACAGAGTAGTGAATTTGATTCCTGTGTACTCTGTGTGGTGAGGTCTGCATGTATAGTTGCCACTTATGTTGTTGAAAAAAGGTATTTGTAATGAATAAGTTATTGGTCTTGCAAAATTCTGCTAAGTGACATCTGGCATTATTTTTATCATCACAACCATAATTTCCAGTTATTGATTCTTCTGTGTCTCCAACTTTTGTGTTCCAATCACCAGTAATTATGATTGCATCTTGATTGCATGTTTGATCAATTTCAGCCTGCAGAAATTGGTAAAACTGCTTCAATTTCCTCATCTTTGGCACTAGTAGTTGGTGTGTAAATTTAAATAATATTTGTAATAACTGATTTTCCTTATGGACATTAATATAGGACTTTATTCTACCACTTACAGCATTGTACTCTGGCATATATCTTGAAATTTTTTTGACGATGAAGGTAATGTCATTCCCCTTCAATCTGTCATTTCCAGCACAGTTGTTATTATCATTGTTTGGTGCTGTTGAGTCAGACCCAACTCATAGCACAGTAGACCATATGATTATCTAATTCAAAATTGCCAAACCTGTCCATTGTAGCTCATTAATGCCTAGGATAAAGATCTTATTTGTTCCATTTCATTTTTGAGGACTTCCAATTTTCCTAAATTTATACTTCCTATATTCACAGTCTGATTATTAATGGATGCTTGTAGCAGTTCCTTCTCAGTTTGAGTCATGCCACATCAACATATGAGGGTCCTAAAATCTTTATTCCATGTACTACATTAAGGTTGATTCAGTTTTGAGGAGGCAGCTGCTATGCAGTCATATTTTTGAGTGTTCCACCCCAAGGAAGTGTCTTCTGGCATTATGTCAGACAATGTTCTGCTACTATGAATAAGATTTTCATTGACCAGTTTTCTTAGAAATATATCACCGGGTCCTTTGTCTTAGTCTTTCTTAGTCTGTAAGCTCTGATGAATCTGTCCACCATATGTGACCCTGCTGGATTTTGAAATACTGATGGCATAGCTTCTAGCATCACAGTAACAAGGAAGGGACGACAGTATTACAAACTGATAGATGAGTGGTTGATTTTCCAGATTGCCTTAATAGCTCACTATGATAAACAATTCAAAACTTTTCTCTGTCAAATATAACTAAAACTATAACTAATAGAATCATAGAAATAAAAAACCAAACCAAAACAAACAAAAAAAAAAACCCAGAACCAGTACTGTACTTATAAAATAAATATGGGAAATATGAATTATTCAGGAGTTTCAAAATAAGAGTGCATAATATGTTGTAATCTCTCCAGAGTGAATAGTATTTTGTATCTTCTATATAGATTACAACATATTATTCACTCTGGTTTCTTTTAACTTTTGATGAATTCCTCTTTGCCACAGTTATTTTGCAAGTACAGAAATGGCCCTGATTTGTCTGTACATTTCTATGATTCTCTTAGCTGTAATTTTAGTTATATTTGACTAAGTTTTATATTATAGTTTGCTTTTAATAATAAAAAAAATTAGATGCAGTTGTGGTTTGAAAACACTTAATGTGTCTAGTCATTCAAAGTATATATTCCTACTATCCTAACATCAAACTCAAAGTTCGGGTATGTCCCTACTTTAACCATTAAAAGAGTTTTGGTTTCACAGCCTTGACCAGTATCTGAGTACTGAGTCTCTGACTGTACTCCTCAGTTTACTTTCATAGTCGAATCTTCCTAAAACCTGTTGCTAGTAAGGCAACCCATGTGTTACAGAGTATAACTGTTCCTTAGGGTTTTCTTTGCTGTAGTCTTTACAGGAAGGGACCCTGACAGCACATCAGTTAAGAACTCAGCTGCTAACTGAAAGGTTGGTGGTTCAAACTGAGCATCTGTTTTGCAGAAGGATGTGGCAGTCTTGTAAAGATATATGGCCTTGTGGGACAATTCTATTACATCCTATAGGGTTACTGTGAGTTAGAACCAACTCAACAGCAGTGGGTTTGGTTTGGTTTAGTCTTTACAAGCAGAACACTTTGTCTTTTTTTTCTTGATGCCACTTGGTGGGTTCAAACCACCGCCTTTTGGTTAGATATGAACCCAAATCGTTTGCACCACCCAGGGAACTTTGAGTCTTCCTACATGCCTAAAAATGATACTTGATTTTCAAGCCTATGGGTTAGGATGAATTAATCCAAGAAATGTCCACTAATCTAACAAAAGGCCAGTTTTCTGTCTACTAAAGATAATTATAGCTTTTCAGAAGTTTAAACCTCAAAAACAAACTCACTGCCATGGAGTTGAGTCTGATTCATAGCGACCCCTCCTTTACTTTCCGAGACGGTATTTCTGCGGAAGTAGATTCCCAGTCTTCCTTCCGAGGAGTGGCTGATGGCTTTGAACTTCCAGGCTTCTGGTTAGCAGTCACGTGCCTTAGGCACTACACTACCAGAGTGTGTGTGATATTTTCCTTCAGTGTTTTCAGGCCACTCAATCCCTTCCCACTATACTTCAGCTACAGTCCTTTTTGTCTTGCTCTAGGAAGAAGCCACTAATCTTGCCCCACCTCCACCTCCCCTAGGGCTTTTTTATACTTCTTCAAAGAGGTCCTCTCAGTATCCTAGACCGGGTTTGTTCCCCCTTTTATGCTTCTATTGTACTTTCCTCCCATCTATAATTCTTTGTTCAAGGTTTGTCTCTCTAACTAACCTATAAACTTCATGAAGACTTGTTCAACATTGTATTTAATACTTTGCCGTCTATTTAAATAACTAGCACCCTGTAGGTGCTCATCAGATATTTTGGATGAAGAAAAATATTTTTTGCTTGTAGTTACATGTATTTATTTATTTAATTTAGTTCAAGGAAAATGTCATTTGAGTGTTAAAATACTGTTAAGTGATTTTTTGGCCTGGGTTCTGTTTAAAGTGAGCATGCCTAACTAAAGAGAAAGGAGTCTAGTTTCTACTTAAGATATCCATTTATATGTAGTCATAATTCTTATGAGTCTGAAATTTGCAACATGGACTGAAGACTCATAGGACTGAAGACCATGGGTCTGACCCTTTCCTTAATTTGTTTATAAAGTTATGTGAACAATGAAAGTATTTCCCTTTTAGTTCTGAAGCCTGAGATGCTCTGATAATGCCTCCTGCAAGTCAAAACAAAGGAAATGGAAAAGCCTGAATTTGTATCCAGTTAATTGAACTAATGTCTGGGACTGGTCCATCTTGGGACTTTTTCTCATACATTTATGTCACAGTGGGATTGCGTTAGATGTTCATATTGTCATAATAATTGTATATTTGGGAGCGCTGGTGGCGTAGTTCCTAAGGCATTTGACTGCTAACCACCAGGTTGGTGGTTCAAACCTGTGGTGCATAGTGTTTTGTCACTGCTAGTATTAGAGGTATTTTTGAGGGAAAATAAAGCCCCTGTTAGTGCCTTATATTGTTGTTGTTGTTATGTGCTGTCAAGTTAGATCTGCCTTATATTCTAACTGACCGTTGGTGTTCGGTGCTGTTGAGCTGATTTTAATTCATAGGCACCCCACGGCAGAGTGGAACTCTCAGTAGCAGAGTCAGCAAAATTTTGCTGAACTTCTTCAGTGCACAAGGATAGAAAGAACAAATCAACCCCTAAACTTTTAGCAGATTCATATCCTCTCATTCTGTGTCTTTATTTCTGAACACAGGGTGTGAATTCTGAGAAAAGGGGAAACAAATGTTGATAAAGAGTGAGGGTTTCGTAGAGACACCTGTTCCCTTGGAAACGTGATCTCTACACTACTAATTCAATAAACCCTCCTCTTTGTATCTGTAGATTTCACAGTCTTATTTCTTTGGAGTTCATACTCTCAGGTGATAGGTTTTAAATGCCAAATGTGGAGCACACAGCACTATGTTGGTTGGGCATAGTCCCTGGCTTCCTAAAGCCCATAATGAATTGTGGCAGAAAAGAGAAATAAAGAAATAATCACAAAGCTCATCATGTGTTAATTAGCTGCATTGTGATACATGCTCAAGACTAAAGTACGGATAACTAGGAGGAGTTGTATAATAGGGAAGGGCATATCCTCCCAAAAGAAAAGAAACAAAGAAACTCACTGCCCTTGAGTCAATACCAACTCACAGCAACCCCTCCTTGGGTTTCCGAGGTGGTATATCTACGGAAGTGGATCGCCCAGTCTTCTGAGGAGGAGTGACTGGTGGGTTTGAACCACCAGCCTTCTGGTAGGTATTGCTAAAAGAAGAGGGTTGGAGGCAGAGTCTAGGGCAGATGCCTTAAGGCTGATGAAACTAGCCAGTTGGGAAAGGAAAGAACACCAGTATGGTTACTGTGCAAGTAACTTGAGCAACATGAGAGATTCTCTGATATATGGAGGCACAGGATCACTTTTTTGCCTTGATGTGTATGTATCATTTGCCTACAAGAACCACTATGGTTGCTTTGCTGTCTTCTTTATTTTTTATATTCCTCATCTACTGTCATTTAAATATATAAAGTAAACTGTGTTATAGCATCAAAAAGCCTGGGGGAAATTTTGCCTAAATTCTTGAATCCAAAATAATCCTTACTCAGAGAGGAAAAAGGATGGGGCGTGTGGACTCTTTATCTAACCCTGAATAATAATTTTCCCTATATTCTTTTAAAGGAGCTCTGGTGGCATAGTGCCTAAGGCACTTGACTACTAACCAGAAGGCTGGTGGTTCAAACCCACCAGCCACTCCTCGGAAGGAAGGTTGGGCAATCTACTTCCCTAGTGATAACGCCTCAGAAACCCAAGGAGGGGTCGCTATGAGTTGGGTCCGACTCGACGGCAAACAACAACAACAAACAACAACAACATATTCTTTTAAGACATTTTAAAATAATCTGCAGCACTTTGGAAGATTTTTAATTTATTATTGTGTATCTTAAATAGAATTTAAAGATATAAATATTATATATATGCTGTTGCTGTTATGTGTCATCAAGTCGGCCCGACAATATATTTATGTACATCTATATGTTGTTGTTGTTATGTGCTGTCGAGTCGAACCCAACTCATAGCGACCCCTCCTTGGGTTTCCAAGGCAGTATCACTGCAGAAGTAGATTCCCAACCTTCCTTCCGAGGAGTGGCTGATGGGTTTGAAAGGCCAGCCTTCTGGTTTGCAGTCATATATATATATAATTTAAATAATGTCAAGGTATGTAGTACCAATCTGGTTTCAACATTATTATGCTTTATTTATTATTTGCTACTGTTTCCTTAAAGAATATGCACACTTGGAATTTGATTCTCACCTTTGCTAACCACTTTGCTTTTGTTTTTTGTAATTCCAGTCAAATGGGATTGCAGCCATCATTGCTATTTTGGTGTTACTTCTAATCTTGGGCATTGGTTTGATGTGGTGGTTTTGGCCTCTTTGCTGCAAAGTGGTGAGTAAGAAAGATTTCTGATTTACAGTTTGACTCCTTTTTTTTCTTCAATAATATGTAAAATCTGAAATATGAATGAATGTCATATTGTTCAACAGTATCAAAATTTCAATGAGCAATTTCATTTTAATTTTTTTTATTGCTATAATAAATTCTAGAAAACATGTATGCCAATGAATGATTACTATAAAACTTAATGGACAAAGAAGTTCAAAATCAGGTTTAGGGAGAGAAGAGGAGAAGAAAGTAGGAGAGGTAATACAGACAAAAGGTCTTACCACTCAATTACAAAAGAAATTCAAGGAAAATGAATGGTATTTTCCTGATGGATTCATTGGGAGAAGTTAATCTTTTCAGTATCTACTGAATCTTTCATTTCCTCTTTGAAAGAGTTACTATTTCAGGACCTTCTCTGTCATCTTCTCTAAAAAAGCATTTTTGGAAATATGTCATGTTCATATGTTGAGTGCCTGTTAAAGAGTCACTTTTGAGTAATGACAGGAGGTTTCAGTTTGTGTCATTTTTAGTGTTTGTGGAAGATCTCAAAGAATATAGGTATGCACAGTGCATCAGTAGGATTGGTGTTATCCACTGTGGTAACTCATGGTGTCACCCCTTCGTCCCCTGTGCCAGATCACACAGAATTCTTAGTTATGTTTGTTGTCAATTTTAATTCTAGAATCATACATGATAAAGGTAGTTGTAAATTCCTTAAATGTAATATTTCTTATAACACTAGTAATGACAAAATTGTTTGGTGAAATCTTTCTATGTTGAATTATAACATTATTAGTGCCTAAGGCATTTGATTGCTAACCAGAAGGCTGGTGGTTCAAACCCACCAGCCACTCCTTGGAAAGAAGATTGGGCAATTGATACTTCCCTAGTGATACTGCCTCAGAAAACCAAGGAGGGGTCACTATGTTTATTGGTTACCTAGTGCTGCTCTGACAAGAATAGACCACAAATGGGATGGCCTTAATAAACAGGAGTTTATTCTCTTACAGTTTGGAGGCTTTAAGTCCCAAGTTCAAAGTGCCAGGCTCTAGGGGCTGGGTGAAAGCCCCTCAGCCTTGGGCTTCAGCTCTGCCTCCAGCTCCTTTTCCACTGAAGCTAGAGGCTTTTCTTCACTCAGTCAGCTGCTGGCTGCTGAGGTTGCCAAGCCCAGGGTTGACCAGTAAAAAGGCACAGTCCCGATGTTACCAAACCACATGATAGGTCATTAACTCAAGTCCATTGTAAGTCATAAGGTCGGCAGAGCATGGCAGGCTGCTGAACAGCAATATGGCTACATGCAGGGTCCACGGCTGCCTGCCATAAGCTAGAGACCATTCCCAAGGCCTCTCCTCATATGCAGGAAGCAGACCACATCCCAAAGGCAGCTACTCAGCTGCTTGTGGTAGATACCACCATGGAGTTGATTGGCAGTCTCATCATGGGGAATAACTACCACCAGCTGCCCAGCCACTCAACCAGGCCCAGCCAAGTTGACACACAAACATAACTACCATACTATAAGTCGAAATTGACTGAGCAGCGGTAAGTGGTTTTTGAGTAACTGAATGGCAGCCTATTTTGAATTTTCTCCTTCATTTCCTGGAATTACTATTTCATTATCAAGAAAACTACTGGTAAAGGGTCACAAATGATTTACCACCATACTGTACCTAAAACATCAGAAAATTTGACAAAATCAGTGACTATAAAATCATTGGAACAGAATCACCAACGTGTGCTTGTAGCACATGCAGATGAAACACATGATTCAAAGTATCGTTGTAATTTGGTAATAATGACAGCTCTGACCAGAGTGCACCAGAAGGTTCAAAAAGTAAATTAGCCCAGAGTTTTAGCCTTGTGGGTATATTGATACATGTAACATGGGCTGATAAAAAAATGGTTTTGTTGTTATGTTACTACAGGGATTTTTTTTTTTTTTTTTTATTAGGATTTGGGTGAAGATTTACAGAGTAAATTCACTTTTCATACAGAAGTTCACATATACTTTGTCTCATGTCATTGACCAAAATTTACAATGCAGCAGCTCCCCTCCCACTTCCTCCCCATAGCTACCTCCTCCCAGTGTCCATCCCTTCATACTCTTCGAGAGGCCCATTGTCTGCCAACCCTGTATATGATCTTGGATACACTCTCCATTTAGACATACATAATTGTTTAGCTTGTTCACCCATCTATCCGTCCCTATACCCATGTTTGCTTTCATTAACAACTCAGTATTGTATTTACAAAGGGGTTCATATTTGTTGTTTGTACTGCCCATGTAACTCTCTCTGTCTTTCTCATCCTCAATGCTGCCATACTGGTCACTCACATTTGGTACATTGCCCTTCTCTTCACCCAAATCAATATTTATCTCTATCTATCTAACAGCATTCCCTCCTCTTCCCTCCCACCCCTGGTAACCAACAAAGAAAATGTCCTCCAATATATAAACATTTCCTTAACTTTTACAATAACGGACTAATACAATATTTGTCCTTTTGTGACTGACTTATTTCGCTCAGCATAATGTCCTCCAAGTTCATCCACGTTATGCGGTGTTTTGCAGATTCTACATTATTCTTTAGCGTTGCATAGTATTCCATTGTGTGAATGTACCAAAGTTTGGTTATCCATTCCTCAGTTGTTGGACATCTAGGTTGTTTCCAAGTTTTGGCTATTGTAAATAGTGCTGCGATGAACATCGGCGTGCATATATCTGTTCTTGTTATGGCTCTCACTTCTTTAGGGTATATACCTAGTAATGGGATGGCTGGGTCAAATGGTATTTGTATTTCCAACTTTTGAAGGAATCGCCATACTGCTTTCCACAATGGTTGTACCATTTGACAGTCCCACCAGCAGTGTATGAGAGTCCCAATCTCTCCACAACCTCGCCAGCATTTGTTATTTTCTGTCTTGTTGAACTTTGCTACTAGTGCTGGAGCAAGATGGTATCTCATTGTTGTTTTGATTTGCATCTCTCTAATAGCTAATGATCGTGAGCATTTCTTCATATGTTTGTTGGCCGCTTGAATATCCTCCAAGTGTCTATTCATGTCTTCTGCCCATTTTTTCATTGGATTGTTTGTCTTTTTGTTATTGAGGTGTTGGAGTGTTCTATAAATTCTAGAGATAAGTCCCTTGTCAGATATGTTATTATACAGGGATATTTTTAATAAAAAATAATGCATTCTGCAAAAACATTGCACAAGATTTTTTATAGTCAGGCATTTTGGTGTCCCCTCCTCTGACAGTGTCACCTAGTGTGGTTCCCATCTCCTGCATCCCTCTAGTGATGTGATTGGATCTGTGTTGGCTTTCTAGGTGACTGGAACAAGTTGCCACACACTCAGTGACTTAAAGCAATAGGAGTTGATTATCTTACAATTCTGTAATCAGAGGTCCAGCCTCGTCTTACTGGGCTCATCTGAGCTAAAAGATACCAGCAAGGCTACATTCCTTTCTGGAGGATCTAGGGAAGGATTTTTTTTCACTTCCTTTTCCTGCTTCTGGAGTATACTCACATTCCTTGGTCCATGGCTCCTTTCTGCCATCCTCAGTGCCAGCAATGTTGCATCTCTCTGACATTATTCTGTAGTCACATCTTCCTTTGACTCTCAACCCAGCTGAGAAAGGTACTCCAATTTTAAAGAACCATATAGATAATTGGACCTACCCAGATAATTCAGGATAGTCTCCAATCTCAAGTTCCTTAATCACATGTGCAAAATTCCTTTTGCCATGTAAGGTAGCATATTCATAGGTCCTGGGAATTAGACTGTGAGCATCTTTGAAGAGCCATTAGTCTACCTAGCACAGGTTGGAATGTTGGCTGATTACTTTCAGTGTGTTTCAAGCCATCTAATTGGGATTGTTCAGGTTTTAGAGATCCTTCATAGAAAACATTGTCCTGCAGGTGTGTTCTTTCAAAGCATGTCTGCTACTTATTTTTTAAATTTTCCTTTTTAATCAGTACACTATGTAGAACTTTGTGTTCTGTAGATCATGTAGTGTTTTACATAATATGACTATATTGCTCTTTTAAAAAATATCTCCTCTGCTGACTGACTTCAGTTTCCTTGTGATTTCAGGCAATAGTTTATATTACTCATACATTCATTATTAAGTGTACTCCAGCCTACTTTCATGAGACAAATTTACAATCCTTTATTTCTTTATCATTATCTCTGAGTAGTTGGCCCATGGAGGAGGCACAGAATTTTCTCAGACAACGGTAGAGACAAGAAGCATCCTGTCTCTCTGCTGAACTAATCAGTTTCCTGCCATAGCAATTTATGCTCAGTTTCCTGTTATAATCTCCTTGATGATCCTAGATATGGCTGTTTTAGGGTGGCTAGCCTTCCTGAGTCTCAAATTAAAAAGCAGAAAGGTGTCCTAATGTGATTTGTGCTCCTTGATTTTTTAAACTTCTCAGTGGTGGATTTCCTCCCTTCATTGCTTTACAATTTCATTTGTTATTGACCAGAGAGCTCAAAAGTGTCAAAGTAGATGAAGGACACATGGAAAAACTCAAATGGGTTTCTTTGGGAAGTTATTTTCTTGTTGCTACATGTGCTTAGTAGGAGCTCTGATGGTGCAATGAATAAGGCATCTGGCTGCTAACCAGAAGGTCAGTGGTTCAAACCCACCAGCTGCTCCATGGAAGGAAGATGGGGCAATCTGCTTCTGTAAAGATTTACAACCCAATGGGGGTCGCTATGAGTAGGAATAACTCGATGGCAGGGAGTTTGGTTTTGGTTTTACATGTGCTTAAATACAGACCTAGACCATTATTGGAAATAATATAGAGTAGATCCAGTGAAAGTGATAGGGGATCCTTTTCAGCCTTGGGACTCTGCAGATCAGGCCTCAGATTCATAAAATAATTATCTTTTGCAAGCATAGAGGGGTCCCTTTAATGGTGTGATTTAAGGATGTCAGGAAGGTATCTTATCTTCAGAAACTCTGTGAATGTTTACTCATTTCTGGAACACATTTAATAGGGGGAAACTCCATTTATCTGCTTATTTACTTTTTACAGCTTGAAATATAGATTAAAAAGCAGCTAGCCCTGGCTAGGAACTTAAAGTTGTACCTAGGTGTATTTAATCGTAGCAAATGTTTCTTTAAAGTAGGTATAAAAAGCAGGGAGAAGGTAGAGGCCAAATTCTGCGTTGTGCCCTCAGCAAGTATTTACTGAGCATTGAATAAGTACTAGAACTGACAATACACAAATAGCTGTGAAATGATATGAACCTCCCATTAAGAAATTAACAGTTTAGCATAGACACTCAGGCATGTGGACAAAGAAATGTAAATATAGGGTATTGAATGCCCCATTTATGTAGGTAAAGATAAGAACATGAAGGGGGGGCGATTTGCCAGAGTGCAAAGAGATCATTTGAGAAAAACCTGATGAGGCAGTTGACCTTACTATGAGTTTTGAACGATGATAAGATTTTGGCAGTTGATGAGAGATATTTCGGATGCAGTGTGTGCAAAATTACTACATTCTGGCATGTTTTGGGAGGTGCTAGGCTGAGGCCTCGTGTGAAAGTGAAAGGTGGTGAAAGATAGTTTGGGATTTTTGGTCAGCATTCCATTAGATAGGGTCTCAAATGTCTTTTAGGGTGTCTGAACACATCCCATGGATTCTGAGAAGCCACTGGAGAAACTGGATCAATTTTATCACGTGGAAGAAGCTGTGCTTTCTCTGTAGTAGAGTTGGCTGTGGCTGCGATTAATTAAGAACTGTATCCAACTGAGTTCCATCAACAATTGATAGGGAAAGCCAGTGGACAGATAATGTATCTTAGACATGGCTGGAGCAAAGTATTTCTAAATAAACATAGTTAGTTGGAATCTAAGATGGAAGCTTACAGATAAGGAAAAATGAGATGATGTGATGAGGAGTGGCAAGGGAAGACCATAAGCTTGTGTAAAAGTATATTAGAGTTGTGTTTCAGTACATGGTATACTTATGAGATGCTGAAAGTAGAATGTAATTAGTTACATAATTCTGTGTTGTTATTGGTGTGTGCCACTGAGTTGATTCTGACTTGTAGTGACCCCATGTGACACAGTAGAACTGCTCCATAATGTTTTCTTGGGTATAATCTTCACAGAAGCAGATCACCACCCCGTCTTTCTCCAATAGAGCTACAGAGTGGTTTTGAGCCACCGATTTTCAATCAGCAGATGATCACTTAACCATTGTGTCACTGTTGTTGTTGTTGTTGTTGTTATGTGCCGTCGAGTCAAACCTAAAGCACTTGACTGCTAACCAGAAGGCTGGCGGTTCAAACCCACCAGCCACTCCTCGGAAGGAAGGTTGGGCAATCGTACTTCCGTAGTGATACTGCCTTGGAAACCCAAGGAGGGGTCACTATGAGCCAGGGCCAACTCGATGGCACGTAACAACAAAATGTTGTGCCACTAGGACTTCTTAAATAATTATTAGCAGATAAATTATCAAGGATCAATTTGACTTTAATTGTCTGTTGGTACCAGTAATATAACTTCTTAATAGAAAAGAAAGTATTTATTCAGCTTGGTGTGGCTCCTTTATGATTGTGTTTTAAATACTATGGCAATGATTTAAGTCAAATTTTTCAAATTAAACATTACTAAGCAGGGGCTCAGGAGCTCTGGTAACATAATACTAAGGCACTTGACTGCTAACCAAAAGGCTGGTGGTTCAAACCCACCAGCCACTCTTCAAAAGGAAGGTTGGGCAATCCTATTTCTGTAGTGATACTGCTTCGGAAACCCAAGGAGGGGTCACTATGAGTCAGGGCCAACTCTACGGCACACAACAACAACAACAACAGCAACAACAAGCAGGAGCTCTGGTGGCATAGTGCTAAGGCATTTGACTGCTAACCAGAAGACTGGCAGTTCAAACCCACCAGCCACTCCTCGGAAGGAAGACTGAGCAATCTACTTCTGCAGTGATACTACCTCGGAAACCCAAGGAGGGGTCGCTATGTGTCAGATCCGACTTGATGACAGTGGGTGGGTTTTTAGCAGTTTAAAGTATCTGTTCTCAGGCACATTGAAGATATGTTAGCTATCTACCTCCTTGTCAAATAAATCATGCCCAGAAGCCCTTCCTATGATAGAAAGCCTGGAATAAAAAAAGTTCTGAGGCTCATATAGTCTTCATTCAATCATTTCATATTTTATGAATGATTGAATCATTCATTGCTCTGAGATTAAAATTTCACAAATAATCTAATCAATGATTCAGTAAAGTCAGTGTTACTTATATTTTAGATGATGATGATTTTCTTTTCCCCTTGCCCCAGATAACCTGAAGGAGCAGTGAATATCGGGTTTTCAGTAGTTGTGATTCTTCCTGAGGGGTGTGTGTGTGTGTGTGTGTGTGTGTGTGTGTGTCTGAGACATCTCCAGGGATATCTGTAGTTTGGAAAGGTTTCCCAAGGTAGACTAAGTAATGGTCACCAAAGTTATCATTGTAATTTGGTAAAATCCCTAGAACCCGTGAATACTGCTTTATATGGTAAAAGTGGATTTTCAGATATGATTAAGGTAAGAATCTTGAAATGAGGAAATTATTTTGCATTAATTAAGTGGGTCCCAAATGAAATTACAAATGTCTTAATAAGAGGGTAGAAGAATTTATAGAAGAGGAGGAAGCAAGGTGGCCACAAAGGCAGAGATTGGAATGATATGGGCATAAGCCAAGGAATGTGTGTAGTCACCAGAAGCTGGAAAAGGCAAAGAATGGTGTTTCCCGAAGCCTCCTGCAGGAGCAAGCCCAGATGACACCTTAATTTTAGCCCCAAAATATTCAGTTTAGAATTCTTGCCTCCAGAACGGTAAGAAAGTACATTTCTGTTGTTTTATGCCTGTACATTTTTGGTAATTTATTATAGCAGCAAATATCAGTATAAATCGTCCCCCCACCCGCAAGTGTTTGCTCAAGGTTGAGAATCACTGCTTAGAGCAAGCCCAGATGACACCTTAATTTTAGCCCCAAAATATTCAGTTTAGACTTCTTGCCTCCAGAACAGTAAGAAAGTACATTTCTGTTGTTTTATGCCTGTACATTTTTGGTAATTTATTATAGCAGCAAATATCAGTATAAATCGTCCCCCCACCCGCAAGTGTTTGCTCAAGGTTGAGAATCACTGCTTAGGGCTATATCAGTATTGCGATTTGTGGAATTCTTATGTGATATGTTTTCAAATAACTTCATTGCAAAAACTGCTCATGGAGTACAAGAGGCTGTAAAATGAAAGGCAATGTAATATTCTTAAAAATATTTGCAGTAGTATCAAAGCTACTAAAACCAGAATGTATTCTTTCAAATTAGAAAAAAAAATCCTTTCTAGGATATTAACTATTAACATATTAGCCAAAATTCTCTAAAAATCACTTAGAGAAAATGATGTATTGTGATATTTAATAAAACTATAATAAAATGATTATGTGATTATTTGTCTAAAATGTCTCTTCCCTTATTGTTTAATAATTTTATGAAGTTGGCTACTGTGTGTGTTTTATTCATTATGGTAAATGTTGTACAGTAAATTCTTTTTTATATAATTACCATTGAGATGTTTTAATAAACAGATATAGTGCTGGAAGTGCTTACTCATTTATGCCAAGAAATTTGGAAGACAGCTACCTGGACAGCTGACTGGAAGAGATAGATATTTGTACCCATTCCAAAACAAAACAGTGATCCCACAGAATGTGTAAATTATCAAACAATATCATTAATATCGCAGGCAAGTAAAATTCTGCTGAAGATAATTCAAAAATAGTTGCAGCAGTATGTTGACAAGGAACTTCCAGAAATTCAAGCTGGATTCAAGAGGATTTAAATTGAGGAATGTCATTGCTGATGTCAGATGGATCTTGGCTGAAAGCAAAGAATACCAGAAAGATGTTTACTTGTGTTTTATTAACTATTCAAAGCCATTTGACTGTTGTGGATCATAACAAATTATGGATAACATTATGAGACATAGGAATTCTGGAACACTTAATTGTGCTCATGAGGAACCTGTACATAGACCAGGAGGATGTCATTCAAACAGAACAAGGGGACACTGCATGGTTTTAAATCAGGAAAATAGTACATCAGGGTTGTATCCTTTCACCCTACTTATTCAATCTGTATGCTGTGCAAATAATCTCAGAAGCCATACTATATGAAGAAGAATATGACATCAGAATTGGAGGAAGACTCGTAACTACCTGTAAATATGCAGATGACACAACCTTGCTTGCTGAAAGTGAAGATGACTTGAAGCATTTACTGATAAATGAACTCAAGATCAAAGATTACAGTCTGCAATATGGATTACACTTCAACAACAACAACAATAAAAATCCTCACAACTGGAGCAGTAAGCAACATCATGATAAATGGAGAAAAGATTGAAGTTGTCAGGGATTTCATTTTACTTGGCTCCACAATCAACACCCACGGAAACAGCAGTCAAGAAATCAGACACTGTGTTGCATTGGGCTAATGTGCTACAAAAGACCTCTTTAAGATGTTAAGAACAAAGATGTCACTTTGAAGCCTAAGATGTGCCTAACCCAAGGTATGGTATTTTCATGTAAAAGCTGGACAATGAATAAGAAGACCAAAGAAGAGCTGATGCCTTTGAATTGTGGTGTTGATGAAGAATACTGAAAATGAAATGGACTGCCAGAAGAATGAACAAATCTGTCCTGGAAAAACTGTAGCCAGAATGCTCCTTGAAAGTGAAAATAGCCAGATTTCATTTTACCTACTTTGATCATGTTGTCGGAAGGGACCATTCTTTTTTTTTTTTTTTTA
>NW_006921857.1:4176142-4204262 GCF_000298275.1 Orycteropus afer afer | reverse complement strand
TTTTAAACCAAAGCAGTTCACTGTTGACAGTTCTTTTCACTTTTTTCTGGAGAACAATATTGTGCTTGGTAAGTGAAAAAGGGGAAGACCCTCAGCAAGATGGACTGACACAGTGGCTGCAATGATGGGCTCAAGTACAGCAAGGACTGTGAGGATGGCCCAGGAAAGGGCAGGGTTTCGTTCTTTTGCTCATAGGGTTGCTGTGAGTCAGAGCCAACTGGACAGCACTTGACAACAACAACAGACCTGCTACTAGAGCTCATTATTTAATGAGTTAATAAAGAAGTGCATACATTTTTATATAGCTGATTTGTTACTTTTTACAGGTGTGAGAATTGTATTTCCTTATATTAGGTAGGGGTCCTTTAAGATCCTGTGCATTTTGGTTTATGCATGTAGATATATTTTTCTGAGATGGAGTTCATAAGTTCATTGGACTTCCATAGAGGGCCATAGAACACAAAATGTTAAGGCACCATCCCTGATATGGACTATCTGGCCACCCAAGATGCATTTTAATATGATACTACTTTATTATTTTAAGTCTTTTAGATCATTTAATGAGTGTTTTCAAGGATGAAAGAGAGAGATAATGTCATTTAAATTATTGCAGCATAGTGTCCCCTGTGTGTGTGGGCTTTCCAAGCAAAAATAGAAATCTAAACCAATGATATTTGGATAACTGAATCTAGTAATAATTGCAATAAAAGAGCTCTTAGGAAAAGTTGAATTTTTAGGGAGCACTATTAGTGAATTATAGAGTGTGTTGAGTTTGCAAACTATTCCATAAGGAGAAAAGTTCTCATTGTTGTGTGAAGTTATTTCTCACCATCTGTTTAGAGTCTGTATGCTACTTCTTCAGTAGCCTCATATCTGTCCTCTACAACTATTTTTCTTTAACAAAAACATCAGCATCCTTCCTTTATCCTTAGATTAAAAAAGGGGCCAAGAAAGGTTAAGAAAATTGTTATATATTGAGTCATGAGTAAAATATCGGAAATGTGAATGTTTTTATCCTTGTTCCACTTGGAGGATGTGCTGTGTGTATGGCAGATTTGTTTTACTAATCAAATGGCAGGAATGACAGTTCTATGGTTGCATCATTTGGGATAACCAGACACTCCGCAGAATTACAGATGTAAGGCTAATGATGTAGCAAACAAAGGCTTTCCTGAGTGTTGTCAATTAGAGTGTGTTATACAGCTAAAAATAAATATCTGAATATGCTGGAAATGATCAATGTTCACTTTGCTTTAGTGTCCTTGGCCAAAGTTCTCCATCATCAAGGGAAAATTGCAAGCTCATTTTTCCTTAGAGTATTTAAGACATTACATAAAGATCTCATAAATTCTAATTTAAGAAGCCATTAAAAAAGGTTATCTTTTTAAAGCCCAGTTTGCTTATAAGTAAGTTGAGCTTTCATGACGGGATATATCTGACTGGAGCTCTATAGAATCATTTTCTTAGCCAGCAACAGCTGTGCTATTCTTTCTAAATGGTAATAATGCTTCTGCACTGCACTTGCCTTTTATTGTTGAGTAGGGCTCCTGGTGCTTTTATCAAGTTACTTTGAGAGCAGCCTGATTTTTTTTTTTCCTTGAATACACAATAATATAGAAGTAGTTTAAATTTTAATATGCTTTACTTGCACCATTAATTAAAGCGATTTATGTTTGGTTGCCTATTTGAAATAGAGTGTAATATTAAGACTTAGTGCTTTCATGGTATTTTCCAACAGCATCACTTACGGAGCCGAGTATCAAACTCTTCCGGATCCCACTTTCTTTGCTTTGACAGCAGCACTTTTGCTTAACTCCAGGCAGAGCACACACTTTCACACTATTTTTCCTGGGCTCCATTTTGACATTTTGAATTATATTTATTGTCCAAATTTCTGGCTGGTTATTTATTTCTTCAGAGTAAGATCCTTTGAACATTGATGAGTCTGTCAAAGAGGAAAGGAAAGGGAATATGAGATAACCTGGACCATATTTTTGTTTGACATTTGACTTTGTGGTATGTAGAAAAGAAGGACTTCCCAAGTACTAATGTTAACAGAACGTCGTGTTTATGCTTTTCAAAGGAAAAGCCTACACTTCCTCTGATCTTATCAAAAGGAGAAAGGAGAGTGAAAGGAAAATGCACATATATTTTAAACCAAACCAATGAACAGTATGAATTGTTTCCCCATTGTGTATGGACTCTTCTTGGGCACTTGGTTAACATTACTTGATGAACTGAGTATTTCTTTTTGTTGCTGGCAAAAATGTCTGAAATACTACACAATCTACAGTCATTGTTCACTGTATTTTTTTCCTCTTTCTCTCTCTCTCTCTCTTTTTTTAAACCAAAGCAGTTCACTGTTGACAGTTCTTTTCACTTTTTTCTGAATATCGGAACATATGATTGCATCAAGCTGGCTGCAGGCTTCAGTGCTGACATTTTCTAGCGCAAAGAATGCCCACATCACTCGAACATTTGAAAAGTGTTAATGAGCAGATCAAAAGGACTGTTGCCTGAAGCAGCTAACTTTTTTTTTTTTTTAAAGAAATCGGCTCTCCTCCAAACTGAAATCTTCATTTTAGCAGCTAAGTAGATGAGATGTGATCCTCCCTGATGATGATAATAACAAATGAAAAAAAAAAAATTGGAGAAGGATCAAACTCTGCATATGGTTCATAAAGTGGTGAAAGTGTTTTCCAGAATCTTGAATACAGAGCTGAAGGATGCTAAATGGAAAAATTCCTGGCAACTAGGCAATATTATGCCTTTTAAAATCTGCAAATTCTCATAAAATATGGTGCATATGAATACATCATTTTCTGAAATGAATGTGCTTCTGCACTATTTAATGTAAGAATGGGGCTCTCATGATTTTTTTTTTTCCCAACTGAAATGTAAGGATGTTGGTTGGACACAGATTTTTGCCATTTTCGGCTTTGAGTCTAATGACCTAAGATGGTTTTCACCTTCCTTTGCTATTTATGAGGCAATGTGGTATAGTTCAGGGAGGGCATATTTTGAAACATCACACACACACAGACACACACACAGACACACACACACAAAACCACTTTATTTCCTGTTCCAGCATTTATAAGTGAGTGATGTTGGACATGTTAATGAACATGTTGTGTTGCTATAAAATGGCTATGATAACCTCCATTGTATAGAGTTATTAGGCTTAAATAAAACTGTCTATATCCATCCATCCATCCATCCATCCCATTCACCCATCCTAACAAGCAACAGCTACTCAACAGATCTTAGCAATTTCATTCTGTATCCATTCATTTTGCAGCACAAACCTTATTTTAAGAGGATGTCATGTGGCAGAAGAGGTTCGAACCCAAAGTTTGCAGGTTGATGGACCTGGGTCTTGGGTTTGAATCTTAGGATAAAATTCTAATGTTTATCCTTTGTATATCCTTGGGAGGAAGTTACTGAAGTTAGAGCCTTCATTCTTTATACTTAAAATAGGGATATGCTTAGTAACCATATAAAATTAGTATGAAAACAAGAGAAATAGCAAATGTTCAGAATGTGGGAGCATCAGTACAGGGTGGTGACTGTTAATATAGTACACAGATGAGTCTTAGTTCTGTTATTGCTTCTGATGGTAATATCTGTTGTGATTGTGTCTCTTAATTTACTAAACTTTGATGTCGGTAGAGTTTAAAGGGCTTTGTTTCTGTTTATAATAATGCAAAAAAATGTATTTTCCTAAATTTTAAAATTCCTTTAAATTTATGCATGAGCTGTACATTTACTCATTCATATGAATTCATAAGATTAATTACATATCATTGAGCAAATATATCTATGGAATAAGGTGAATACAAATGCGTATAGACATAATGGTCAAACTTGATAGAAAGACAGAAACAAAAGAACCTGGCGGAAATATTGTGAAATGTATTTGTTTTATCATTCTGTTAGAATTTTCATGTTGGAAATGATCTACAATTAACTCAATTTATTTCCCTAGTAATGAAATGGGGTGATTTTTTGCCTTCCCCTCTGGTATTGAGTTCATTAGTTTTCTGACTTTATTGGTTGAAAAAGAAAGGTGATGTTTCATTATCTTTGGCATCAGCAATATTTTACTTTCTCTGAAATCTCTCTTTATATATCTAATTATCACTATGAGTTGGAATCGAGTCGATGGCACACGGAAAAACGTATACATTCTTCCGTATTTTGCTTTTAGATTTGGAGGTTGACTAGGACTGTCTATGAACATTTGTACCTTCCCATTCCTTTAGCTTCACATTCAGTCATGTTTTTAGCATCTGCTGTTTGCAGAGCACTTCATTAGGCACTGATGTTGATGAAGAAGGAGAAATGATTATTGCCCTTAAGTAATCTCCACTCTGAAGGAGCAATAAAAAAATCCTGAAATAAACATATAAAGCTCAAGCTACTGATATATGAATGACTTAATTGTATAGCAATATGTATTTATAGATGTTTCAAGTCTTCTTGATAAAGTGATGGAAAGTTAGTGGACTAGTCTGGAAAGGCTGAATGGATCCAAGCATGGAAATGGTCATTTTATTTAGAAAAATCAAAGAGATTGTCAGTGTGGCTGGAATAGAGGTACATGTATAGGGATGTTTGTAGTTAGGATGTTAGGGCTGAGATGTGGAAGGACCAACACACTATGCTGAGGCATTTGAACCATGAGAATAAAAGAGTTGGCTCATATAGTTGTAGTGAGGAATGGGATTTGGTTTTCTAGATTGTTGCTTATGACACCTGATGATGTGTCTCCAATAAAGGGAAGGAATGTGGAGATACCTCTTGTGATCCTGTGTGTTTGTCAGTAGTGGATACATGAAGACTTTAATTTGAAACTAGATGGTATACATGTTAGTGAGTATGGTAAAAAAAAAAAAAAAAAAAGAATCATCATCATGGAAATGTTCAGTATTTCTCAGAATATAATATAGAACACAGTTGAGGACATTATTTATGTCCTGAGATATTTATATGTCATTTCAAGATGAATAGATCATAAGCAGAGAATATTTGAAATTTCCACAAAAAAGTGAGTATGAATTCAGATATATTATCCTCAGACGTAATGTGATAAAAGAATGTATCTTTATTTTTTTTTTTCTTTTTCTTTTCTTTTTTTGAGAACTCTAAAAAACACTTACCAGGAAATAATAAAACTAGAAGTAGAAACATGATTTGGAAGATCCTTCTAATAAGATTCAGTGATTCACTGATTTCAGTTGTGGGAATTTGAGCTGTTTATCATTTTGACCAGGAAAATGACTTGATCAAGCTCGTGTTGGGAAAATATTGACTTTGTTACCTAGGTTAGATTGAGGAGTGGGTTAGACACAGAGAATAAAGCTAGGTGTCTAATTCAAACATGAAGACCACAGCAAGTAGAGCAGGCAGACATTGATACCAAAAAAGGCTAATGTAATTATAGACTATCAATCAATTTTACCAATATGTTATTAATTAAAATGCTTAGAATTGGAGTGAGAAGTGGTGAGGTGCATCTGTTTTGTTTGGGTGCTACTTATTTAGTTATAATGTCTTGGCTATACTAAAAATGATATTATTAGTTCAAGGAGTCACACTTTAAGAGAGATATTGATCAAATAAATACACACTAAAGAAACAGACCAAGATGATCAAAGAACTCAAAATTATCTTATTAGAATTTTAGAGATGGGCAGGCTTGAGACGTACAATAATCATTCTCAAAACTCACTGCCACTGAGTCAGTTGTGAGTCATAATATCCCCCATTGGATTTCCAAAGCTGTAAATCTTTGCAGAAGTAGATTGCCCCATCTTTCTTCCGAGGAGCAGTTGGTGGGTTTGAACCTCTCGCCTTCTGGTTAGCAGCCAAATGCCTTATCCACTGTGCTACTAACTTAACTCACTGCCGTGGAGTCAGTTCCAACTCATAGTGACCCCTCCTTGGGTTTCCGAGGTGGTATCTCTACAGAAGTAGATTGCCCTGTTTTCCTTCCGAACTATGCTATCAGAACTCCTTTAATGATAATCGTTCCAGCATTCAAAAATTGAAATCATTCTCCTCTGGAAGAAAAATTAAATGTGTGTGTGTGTGTGTGTGTGTGTGTGTGTGTGTGATCGAGGTCAGGACTAAAGATTGGAAACTATAGAGAGGGAGGATTTAGCTTCATTTTGAAGGAAATCTTTAAAATGATGTGAGTTGCTTCCCAGTGCAATGGATTGCTTTGTGAAGCAGTGGATTTCCCTTAATTGGAGAATTTAAGCACGGTTGGACTACTACTTGGTGGGAAGTTTTTAGAGCATTGAAGGTTTGGTTGAGTGTGTATTGCAGGAGTTGAAAAATGTTGTATTAGATACTTCTAAGATGCAGATAATCTTGAATTTATGATTTTAGGTGTGACAGTGGGAATGGAACAAAAATACATAAACATCCTACTTTCTTCCCTTTTCCTCCCTCCCTTGCTAATCCATCCTTCTTACATCCTTTGTCCCTTTCTTCTTCCTTTCTCCCTCCCTCCTTCATCACTTCTTCCCTCCTATTTTCTCCCTTTTGACTTCCCTTCCTTATTGTTGTTGTTGTTATGTGCCGTCATCGAGTCAGACCTGACTCATAATGACCCCTCCTTGGGTTTCTGAGGCAGTATCACTACAGATTGTAGATTACCCCATCTTCCTTCCAGGAGTGGCTGGTGGGTTTGAACTGACAGTCTTCTGGTTAGCAGTCAAGTGCCTTAGGCACTATGCTACCAGAGCTTTTCTTAACTTCCCTTTCTTTCTTACTTTCTCAAAGCCTGTTTTGTATCACTCTAGAAGTATTTGTAGTACGGTGAGGAACAAAGCAGAGAGGAAACTTATCCTCATGGAATTCATAGTTTTTTGGAGCGAATAATTATCATCTCTGATAAATGCTAGGGAGGAAAATGGCAGACATCTGTGCATCTTCTTTAAGGAGATTGGGAAAGTTCTACAAGGATGTGAGAGAGATTTCCAAATATCTGTTGGACATGGTAAGTGATTTGGTGAAATCACTTAGAGGTGAGGGAGAATTTATCATTGATACCAAAATATTGAGGTTGCAATGGTAAAAGAGTGATATTCTTGGGGGAAAAAAACAAAAACCAAAAAAACAACAGGGCAAAGGGGTGATGGATAAAAGGAGAGCTGGCTTATAAATGAAGATGATTGGGTTGGTTTTGACTTTGTTGAGTGTGAAATGCTACCAAATCTGGTTTCTTTGATTGTTTTGCACATGTGAATGGATAATGACTTTATTCTAATTGTGTATCAATAGCTTGGTAATTTAACTTTATTTTCCTTCACTATGCCATTATTTTTCTTTTTTTAAATTTTAATCCTGGGCTAACTCTCAAAAATTTACAGATCTTTACCCTTTAAGGTGACTGAAAGGAACTGGAATTCTTTATTGATCAAGTCGCACTGAATTAATTAAAATTGTTAAAACACTTCTTACAGCATTTAAAAAGGAATTCAGTCAAACTAAATTACTGTCCAACTATATCTATGTAGTTCTAGCTACTGTCTTGAACTTTGTATGTTTCCTGAGGGTTAGATCTAAACTAAAATTTGAGATGAAAATATTATTAATATAAACAATTATGAGCCAGGTCTTTAAAAACTTTTAATAATTATTTAATAGATACATTTTTAAAAACTCTATCATTATGAAAAATTTCAAACATGTGAAAGCAGAGATACTAATATAATTAATCCTTCATATACTCAACACTCAGCTTCAGTGATTCTCAACCTATATCCACTCTTATTTCATCAGTTCATCCATTTTTTACTCCAAATTATTTTAATGAAATTCTCAGAATCATATAATGTCACCTGAAAATATTTCAGTATATAACTTTAATAAATAAGCAACATTTTTAAAACATACTCATAATATTAATAAACCTTGGTGGCATAGCAGGTAAGGCATTTGGCTGCTAACCAGAAGGTCAGCGGTTTAAAACTACCAGCCACTCTGAGGAAGGAAGATGGGGCAATCTACTTACATAAAGATTTACAGCTTCAGAAACCCAATGGGGGTCATACTGAGTTAGAATTAACTCTCTGGCAGCAGGTTTTTTTTTTTTTTTTAATAATAATATTTTCTTCATATTCATTTTCAAAGCTCTTATTTTAAATTTTAGAAAATAAACATAACAGAAACATTTGAAATTAGGTGAAGTGAAGCAATTACATTTTCAAACAGTGATTGCTCTTTGTTTAGAAACTGTTCTGGTTACCTAGTGCCGCTCTGACAAGAAAATACCACAAATGGGATGGCTTTAACAAACAGGAGTTTATTCTTACAATTTGGAGGCTTTAAGTCCAAATTCAGAGTGCCAGGTGCTAGGGGCTGGGTGAAAGCCCCTCAACCTTGGAGTCCAGCTCTGCCTCCTGCTCCCGGCCCACTGGAGCTAGAGGCATTTCTTTACTCAGACAACCACTGGCTGCTGAGGCTGAGAAGCCCCAAGGTTGACAAGTAAAAAGTCCCGATGTTACCAATCCACATGGCAGGCCATTAACTTAAGTCCATGGTAAGTCCCAATGTCGGCAGAGCGTAGCAGTCTGCTGAGCAATGACACGGCTACATGCAGGGTCCAAGCGTGCCAAAGGCTAGAGACCATTCCCAAGGTTTCTGCTTATATACAGGAAGCAGACCACATACCGAAAGACAGCTACTCAGCTGCTCACAGTAGATTCCACCATGGAGTTGATTACCAGTCTCATCATGGGGAATACTACATCCAGCTGCCCAGCCACTCAACCAGGCCTAGCCAAGTTGACACGTAAACATAACCACCACAGAAACATAGAAGAAGAACATAGAAGAAGAAGCCAGAAACCAGTGGTACTTGGTCAAAGGTTCTCTATCGTCATGGTGTAAAAGTTCTGATACCCCAAAACCAGTAAAGAACATTTTAAATTAAATCTTAGGTCCCATTTCCTCTCAAATAAAGAATTAACCAAGTAAGATTTCATGAAAGGACCTATCACGTATTGATTCACAGAAAAAGAATTTTGGCTGAGAAGTGTATTTCTAGGTTAAAGGTTAAGGAAAGAGAGTAGTGCTCTTGCCCACTTTTCACTTATTGACAGGTTTAGCTTTTCAGAGACCAGTTAGTAATGTGTCCTCCCCTCCCCCACTACCATAGGGCACCCCAGAGCAGAGATGTGCTTTGTTTGTTGGATGCCCCTTCTCCACCTCACATTCCCCTCATTCCTCATCACCAAGGGGGCCACGAGGGTTGGAGGTGGGTGGGTGGGTGGTGCTGGTGGCTGAGAGTTTGCTGCCAGCTCCAGAGCCACAGGGACCCATCACTTGGCCCTCTCCGCCCTTCCATTCCACTGGCCTCTGAGACAGGCTTTGGTGGCTAGTGGCTCCTGGGCTGTGGGCAGGTGAGGCCCTGCCACCTGGTCCTGATGGAGGCTGCAGAGATGGCAGAGAGGCCTTTTTGGAAGAAGAGACTTCCAAGCCTCCTGCTGGACTCCTGTAGCCCGGCTCCTCTCTCTCTTCGTGGCCTGGCTTTTCCCGCCTCTTGTATGCTGCCTGCCTGCCTGGTTCTGGGCTGCACCACCCTATCCACCAGCCTGTCCAGCCTCCTTCCTTTTCACAGAACTCCTCCTCCCCCCACTCTGGTCTCAGCTCCTCGTTAATACACAAAATACTTAATGATTTTTTTACTGTTGTCATAAATGTGAAATATTGGATGAGGAAATAGTCAATAAGTGAGGAGTAGTTGTATACTAATTTTCATATCCTCTCATCCAAACAAGCTCACTATTTTGTTATCAATTTATGAAAAAAGTGCCAATGAAGTATAGCTTCTAAATCCCTAAATCCCTGAGGGAAACATACTGTAATCTAGTGACAAATGTTTGGATTTTGATATCAATAGAGCTACTTATTGAAACTTTGTGGAAGTCATTAAACATTTTTGGTTTTGTGATTCATCTATAAAATGAAGCTACTCACTATCATTGAGTCAGATCCAACTTATAGTGACCCCTCCTTGGGTTTCTGAGGCGGTATCACTACAAAAGTAGATTGCCCAACCTTCCTTCTGAGAAGTGGCTGGTGGGTTTGAACCGCCAGCCTTCTGGTTAGCAGTCAAATGTCTTAGGCATTATGCCACCAGAGCTCCCAAAATGAAGCTTATGATATCTATATCATGTTGTCTTTTTTTTTTTTTTATTTATTTTATTTTTAAAGCTGTGTTTGAATCAGCCACACACTTGTTGTGACCCTGTGAATAGTGGGATTGGACTGTAGTGATGCACAGAATTTTCATAATCTATCTTAATATGTGGAGTCTGGGGACTGCTTTTCACTTGGGGACAGTTCTATATTAAGGCTGGGCTGAAGTTGGCAGTCCCGGGGCTTAAGAGCCGCTCTTCCCTTGGGGGCGGCTCTATTTTAAGGCCAGGGCCTGAGGTAGGCAGGCACAGAGGGGTCAGTAACAACTAATGGAGACAAACTTGTCTGTCAGTTTGTTTTCCTGTGGTGGCTTACGTGTTGCTGTGAGGCTGGAGGCTAAGCCACTGGTGTAGCAAAATGCTGGCAGTGTTACCCATGATGGACAGGTTTCAGTGGAGCTTCTGGGCTAAGACAGACTTGGAGGAAGGAAGAAGCCATCAGCTTCTCAAACAATTGGCCAGTGAAAACCTTATGAATAGCAGTGAGCAGTGAAACACTGTCTGATATATTAGTGGAAAACTTTATGAATAGCCCTGAGACATTGTCTGATGCCAGAAGATGAGTCCATTAGGTCGGAAGGCACTCAAAATTAGACTGGGGAAGAGTTGACTCCTCAGAGTAGAGATGACCTTAATGATATGGATAGAGTAAAGCTTTGAGGACCTCCATTAGCTGATGTGGCATGACTGAAAATGAGTAGAAACAGATGCAAACATCCATTAATTATCAGAACATGGAACGTATAAAGTATGAATCTAGGAAAATTGGAAGTTTTCAGAAATGAAATGGAACACATAAAGATCAATATCCTAGGCATTAGTGAACTGAAATGGACTGGTTTTGACCATTTTGAATTAGACAACCATATGATCCACTATGCCAGGAATGACAAATAGAAGAGGAATGGTGTGGCAATCATTGTCATAAAGAGTGTTTCAAGATCTGTCTTGAAGTACAATGCTGTCAGTGATAGGATAATACCCATATGCCTCCAAGGAAGACCAGTTAATACTGCTTTTATTCAAATCTATGCACCAGAGCCAAAGATAAGGAAATGGAAGATTTCTGTCAACTTCTGCAGTCTGCAATTGAATGAACATGCAATCAAAATGTGTTGATTATCACTGGTGACTGGAATACAAAAGTTGGAAAAAATAGTCAGAAAATATGGCCTTGGTGATGGAAATGACACTGGAAATCACCTGATAGAATTTTGCGAGCCCAATGACTTGTTGCAAATACCTTTTTTCAGCAACATAAGTGATGAATGTTACAAGTGAATTTCACCAGATGGAATACACAGGAATCAGATCAACTACATCCGTGGCAAGAAGAGATGGAGAACTTCAGTATCTTTGGCCAAAACAAGGCCAGGACAACTGCTCATACGTACGTTCATGTTGAAGTTGAAGACAAAACAAGTCCATGAGAGCCAAAATATGACCTTGATAATATCCTTCCTGAATTTAGAGACCATTTAAAGAATGCAAAGAGTCTCCTTGATGATTAAGGTGTGCCTACCCCAAGCCATGGTATTTTCAATTGCCTCATATGTATGTGAGAGCTGCACAATGAATAAGGAAGACTGAAGAAGAGTTGATGCTTTTGAGTTGTGGTATTGGAGAAGAATACTAAGAGTACCATGGTCTGTAAAAGGACTAACAAATCTGTCCTGGAAGAAGTGCAGCCTGAATGCTCCTTGGAAGTAAGAATGGCCAGACTTCATCTCACCTACTTCGGTCATGGTGTTAGAAGGAACCATTCACTGGAGAAGGATATCAAACTTGGAAAAGTGGAGGGTCAATGAAGAAAGGGAAGGCCCTCAAGGAGATGGATTGACACAGTGGCTACAACGATGGGCTCAGATATAGCAAGGATCATGAGGCTGGCACAGGACTGGGCAGTGTTTTGTTCTGCTGTGCATAGGGTCATTATGTGTCAGAGATGTTTTGACACCCCTAAAAACGACATCTTAATCTGTAAGGAGCTCTGGTGGTGTAGTGGATAAGCATTTGAGTGCTAATCAGAAAGTCAGCAGTTCATACCCACCAGCTGCTCTCAGAAGAAAGATGGGGGAATCTACTTCTGTGAAGTTTTTCAGCCTCAGAAACCCCTTGGGCGTCACTATGAGTCAGGATCAACTTGATGGCAGTGCATTTGGTTCTTGGGTTATATTAATCTGTAAACTCTTCTGAAACCTGTTCAGCATCATAGCAACATCCAAGCCTTTATTGACGAGAAGCCAGGAATCAAACGGGTCTCTCACATAGAAGGCAAGAGTTCTACTATTGAACCACCACAGTCCACATCTATATCACAGAATAAGGATAAAATGAACTAATGTGTGTGAAGGAGTTTTGTAATTAGTTAGGTCCTTCTTACCTTTGAAGCATAGTTCTACTCTGTTACACATGAGTCTGAAGTGACTCTTCAGCACCTTGTACTAGTACATTTCTTATCTAGTTGTTATTTGTGGTAGTTAAAGTTGTATGTTAACTTGGCTGGGCCTGATTGAGTGACTGGGCAGCTGATGGTAGTTATTCCCCATGATGAGACTGGTAATCAACTCCATGGTGGGATCTACCACAAGCAGTTGAGTAGCTTCTTTAGAGATGTGGTCTGCTTCCCATATATAAGCAGCAGCTTTGGGAACAGTCTCTAGCTTGTGGCACACTTGAACCTTGCATGAAGCCATGTCGTTGTTCAGCAGCCTGTCATGGTCTGCCGATCTTGGGACTTTCAATGGAGTTGAATTAATGGCCTGTCGTGTGGTTTGGTAACATCAGGACTGTGCCATTTTATTTGTTGACCTCGTGCTTGTTAACCTCAGGAGCTGAACCCTAGGGTTGAGGGGCTTTTACCCAGTCCCTGGAGCCTGGCACTTGGAACTCGGACTTCTAGCTTCCCAAACTGTAAGAGAATAAACTCCTGTTTGTTCAAGCCATCCCATTTGTGATATTTCTGTTAGAGCAGTACTAGGTAACCAGAACATTTTTGTTGACATCAAGTTGGTTCTGATTCATAGTGTCCCTATGTACAACAGAACCAAACACTGTCTGCTTCTGTGCCATCCTCACAATCCTTGCTATGCCCATCATTGCAGCCACTGTGTCAGTCCTCTTCTTGAAGGGCTTCCTCTTTTTCGCTGACCCTCTGACTTACCAAACATGATATGCCCTCTAATTTGCCAAACACAATATCCTTCTCCAGAGACTGGTCCCTTCTGCTAACATGACCAAAGTACAAGAGATGAAGTCTGCCCATTCGCACTTCCAAGGAGCTTTCTTGTTACATGTCTTCAAAGATGAAGATTTGTTCTTCTGGCAGTCTGTGGTATTTTCAGTATTCCTTGACACAATTCAATGCACCAATTCTTCTTTGGCCTCCCTTATTCATTGTCAGATTTCACATGTATATGAGGTGATTATAAAGACAATGGCTTGGGTCAGGCTCACCTTAGTCTTCAAATGACATCTTTCCTCTGTGAAGATGTCTCTTGCAGCACATTTGCTCAGTGCAATATGATGTCTGACTTCTCGACTGCTGCTTCTATGGGTGTTGATTGTGGATATCAATCTTTTCTCCATTTATCATACTGTTGCTTACTGGTACAGTTATACAGATTTTTATTTTTGTCTTATCTAGTTTTATCTATTTTTTCTTTGGCTTACATAGTGCTGCATAGCAAATAACTCCACAGCCAAATGGGTTAAAACAGGACTTCAGTTTCCTCAAAGTTCTGTGTGTATACTGGCTCATCTAGCAGATTCTCATTTGAGGATCTTTGATGCAGTTGTCGGGTGTCAGCTGGGATGGAGACACTGGGCTGACTATCCAAGATGGCTCCTTCACTTGCATATCTGGCTCCTTGGCTGAGGTGGCAAAAGCAGCTAGGGGCTTGCCAACTTGCTTTTCCTCACCATCTAGCCTCTCCATGATATTCATTGAGATGAAAAATTTCAATGAATTTTTGTGGTGTAATTCCAGGCTTGGAGGTGGTCACCAGGTAGATTCCTTACATGATTACTGCCTTTTCTCAGAGAGATTGTTTCAAAAGTATTGTTGGGTGTTGTTGAGTTTATTCCAAGTCATTATGATTAAGGAGAACCTAAAAAGCTTCTTTTGACCTAACCTCAATAGTCACATGCTACCAATTCTGCCTCATTCTATTGCACAAATGTTAGTCACCAGCCAGCCTAGATTCAACGAAAAAAACCAAACCCAACAAACTCACTGCTGTTAAGTCAATTCAACGCATAGAGACACTTCCTTGGGTTTCTGAGGTGGTATCTCTACAGAAGTAGATTGCCCAACCTTCCTTCCAAGAAGTGGCTGGTGGGTTTGAACTGCCAGCCCTCTGGTTAGCAGTCACATGCCTTAGGCACTATGTCACCTGAGCATAAATGTTGGGAGGCATGCTTCGTTGAGAGATGTCTTTGGACCTACCACAGTGATTTACAATCTAATTATTTTAACACATTTTTAGTATTTCCTCCTATGTCACAAAAGTTTTACATTGGATTTTTTTTTTTTTTTTGCACAGGTTATCAAGGATCCTCCTCCACCACCACCCCCTGCACCCAAGCAGGTAAATTAGTGTCAAGTAAAGTGGTTTGGGTGGGATTTTTTTTTTTTTTTTTAGTAGTTAGAGATTATCCCCAATTTCAATCAGTTAGATTTGTTTCTTGAAGGCTATGATATCTATGTATTAACTTTTAAATTTTATGAAATTCAATTTCTAGTTTTATTCTCATCTCTTTTTTCTTGTGCTAGATTTTCACACATTGGTAAAAAGTAGGCTGGCTTTAATGATCAATGGTTTAATATACTTTTATAGAAATATATGAATAACTCTGTTGTAACTTATTTCATTTTAAAGAAGGTTAGAAGATATATCTAGCTATTTAAAATGTTAATACTTTCTTTAAAGTGATTATTGCTTTTGTATAACTGTGATGCAATATTTTTAGCAATGTGAAATATGGGACATACTTTCATTGTGCATTTTCAGAGTGTCCCAACAGCTTGTCTTTTTAAGTTTAATTTTCACAGAGATCAGAGTTGCATTGATGATTTAAATGATTCTTGAAATATTGTCATAATTTAAATGTTTTATATCTTGAAATATGAAATGATTAATAGATAATTGTGTTCACAGTTAAGGAGCAACTCCTTGCCACCTAGGAGTGGTATAAAGAAGAATCCTAAAATTTGAGGAAGGAAAGAATCTATATCCTTTAGAAATCCACCTGAAATTTATGCATGCAAGCATAAATACATGTATTTTTTATGCCCCATTACAAATTTCACTACATTTCTTCCATTTCAATAGAATTATTTATAAATGTTTAAATATGAGTCAATTCTGATTAAACAATATTTTAAGGATTAATCTGTTTTTTTAAAATTGTACATAAAAAGGAAGAAGAAGAACCACTGCCTCCCAAGAAATGGCCAACAGTCGATGCTTCCTACTATGGTGGCCGAGGAGTTGGAGGAATTAAAAGAATGGAGGTTGGTATGATTTGAAAAATAGAAGTTGCTGATCTGGAGTATTTCTGGAGCTATTAAATCATGGAAACTGTACTTTTAATGATTCAATATCCTAGTATCTTTTTTACTTAACACTGGTTCTCTTCTGGATAATTTTTTTTCCCCTATGGAATCATCCTTGCCATTCTGAAACTGTGCAAGCACCGCTCTCTTTATTAGTCAAAGAATTGCATTGATAAGACTTCTGAATTCCAATGGGCAAAACAAAGCTAGGACTTTTCTAAGTATTTTGGAAAAAATTACAGCATAGAACATCATCTTTGAGGAAGCTTGAAGCTGCAACAATGCTTGCCTTTGAAAAGATCCAATGGCCCTGTATTCTTTGAGGAGAAAATATTAAAATATTAAATAGTAAAAGTATGACCTTATCACAAACATACAGGAAGCATATTTAAGGCTTTTAAACAGCTTTTTGTTACAACATATGAGCTGCCATATTTAATATTAAATGTCATTTATAGAATTCATTTGATTTAAACTGAACTTTAATATTATATCTTAGAAATCAAATGAGATTTTTCTTAACACTACAGAAATATTTTTCAAAATGCTGAATTCATTAATAATAAGCAATCACTGCCAGTTCTGAGCCTGTAACAATAGCATGGGCAGGCCAGCATCCCATCCCAAGGAGCAATTTTAGAAATTTTTTCATTATTATACTGACTTTGTTGTTAAACACAGATCCTGGCACTTTTCCCTCATTGGATAAATAAACAGGTGATATCGAGTCTACTCTGACTAGAGGTGATCTTATGTACAATGGAGTGAATTTTTGCCTGGTCCTACATCATCCTAATGATCACTGACATGTTCAAGTTCATAGTTGTGACTACTGTGACAATCTGTATCACCGAGGGTCTTCCTCGCCTTCCTTGGTCCTCTCCTTCACCAAACATCATGTCTTGCTTTAACAATTGATCTTGGTGATGTGTTCACAGCAAATGAGTTAGAAAGTGTTCTGCTGTGATTCTAAGATGTCCACTGGTAAATTTCCAGAAGTACCGCACCTGGCCATTTTCTTAGCCTTAGTCTGGAAGCTTCACTAAAACATGTCCAACCTGGGTGACCCTGCTGGTATTTGAAATATCAGTGACATAGCTCCCAACATCACAACAATTTTCCTCATTAGTTATCCTTTAACTTTACTTCTTGAGAAGTTTTAGCATGTTTTTAAACATTTTATGTGTCTTCCACTATTATATCTGCTTTCTCTCATTACTGCCAGCAAAAATCAATATGTTAATTAACAACCCCCAACTATTGTAATTCTCTCTCTGTTTTTTTTAATACAATTCAGCTTCCCAAGGAGAACTTCTCCTTTTTACAATAAATTTTTATATTTTTCAAAAGAGACCCAGACATATTTAACATGACTGCTATTACCAAAGTGTTCATTCAAGTCATCTGACAGTGAGTCTTCATTGCCTGATCCCTTTAGATCATAAAATAATGCACATTTCTCTTAAGATTGTGCCACTTTATTGCTGAAAATCCTCTGAGGCAGATACCTTTTGCCAACAAACCATAGCAAAGGCAGGTGCTCAAAGCTATTAAGTATGTCTTCTGGAGAAGAAATTGCTTATATGTTTGCATATAGGTAATTGGGAATATTGAACAATGCAAGAAAATATGGTTTTCTTGTTAGCCTAGCTCTTGTTTGACACAGAAGGAAGACCATTTTCTTAGCATTTGCTTTTGTTACATAATTCTAGGTTTGGAAGCATCGGGAGAGAGTGGGTCTGATGTTCCTATATGGAAAACCATACACTAATATACAATATTATTAGATACAGATATTGTAATATGATCAATCACAATTTATTTTTACTTTATTTAGTCTCATTCTAAAATGTGTACATAAAAAGATTTATGCAAAGGGGAAAAGGCTTGGTAGTATATAGCACAGAATGTTAGGTTTGTCTGCATGGAGAGATTCTCACTTCGTGAGATTTTTTTCCATAATTTTTTTTTTCCAAATTTATTTAAAAATGAGCATGCACTATTTTTTGCTTTTTAAAATTTTTATTGTGATTTGGGTGAAAGTTGACAGAGCAAATTCATTTTTTGTCCATCAATTCATTTGTCTCATACATTGCCTGCAGTTTCCCACAGTGTTAACAACTTTCTTCCCACTTCTTCCCCATAGTTACCTCTTCCCTGTGTCCTTTCCTCCCATGCACTCCCGCCCCCCAGCTGTCTCCCTGTGCATACCCAGCCCTTCTATTCTTCCATGATTGATCTCTCCAAAGAGTGTATCTACCTAATGTCAATGTTCAGCTCATATACCTGTCTTTTGTTTGGCTGGAAGCTACAGGAGTGGGTTCAATTTCAGACCTGAAAGGCAGCTAGGGGCCATAGTCTCTGGGGTTCTTTAAGGCTCTATCAGACCAACAAACCTGATCCTTTTTATTTATTTATTATGATTTTGAGTTTTGTTCCACATTGTTCTCCCACTCTATCCAGGATCTCCTACGTAGATTCTCCTCCAAGTGGTTGACAGTGCTAGCTGGGCATCATTTAGTTCTGTCCTCATAGTCATATAGGAGTATGCACTATTTTTAAACTCAAAGTAATTCATTTAATTCCATTTTGAAATCTACATATATAAAATACAATAGGAAAATAAGGTAGAGATATGTCATTTAACCTTCCAAAAAAATCCAAACTCACTGCTGTGGAGTCAGAGCCAACTCATTGCAACCCCTCCTTGGGTTTCTGAGGCAGTATCACTATGGAAGTAGACTGCCCAATCTTCCTTCCAAGGAGCAGCTGTTGAGTTTGAACTGCCAGCCTTCTGGTTAGCAGTCAACTGCCTTAAGCACTATGCCATAATGTTCCTGCTGAAAAAAATGTTAGTTTTTGTGTTGCCCAATGTGCCAGTGTTCCAGAGATTGAGATCTTGTTCTAAATAAAAGGGAAGTATAGGCATTAGGCCCTAAATTGGTCCTGAATGAGAAGGAATGTCACTGGTTTACAATGAAGATAGCCAAGGGCTTATGAACATCCTATTTCAAATTTCAAGAGTTATTGATTACTAAGATGTGAAATAATATCTCCTGAACTATCCATTGAAGAAAATTTGTGAAAGGACTCTGCCACTTTTATTGACTTTGAGTCCATGTTAGCCTTGGCTGATTTTGATGACATTATATAGATTATTCTATCAATTTATATGAATGAGAAAAAAAAAAAAAAATGAAAAAGCAAATATGGCCATTTTAAAGGCAAACACAAGACATAATAATCTTTTTTTTTTTTTTTACTAAATTTCTCCAGTGTGGCTAAGAAAGACCTACTAGTCTGAATATGTCCACTGAAATTGAGAATTACTATTTTGCAAATAGAAACCTATTTAAACTTGATTGGGAAAATAGGAAAACAATCTGTTTTAAATTCGTGACTAGTCACAAATGAATAGAGATAAAGTAGATTGTTTCCAGGCTTTTAGCTTTTGAGGGAGAAGTAAATGGGGAAGGAAAAAAATAATCAGAGAGAGTCTTGACTTTTGAATAGTCAAAAAATAAAATAAATGCATAACTATTCACACACGGAAATTATTTCCCCAAAAAATATATTTTAAGCTGGAGGAAAAATAAAAAGAATTATAGAAATGATCAAAAAATCTGAATTAAAGAACACATCTTCATAAATATATTTTAAACTGGCATAGGAATTTTACTTAGAATTTTTCTTACTCCTTTAAATTCAATATTTAAATGCTATGGCAATGGCAATTTGCAGAAATCTGGAACAGAGTTGATGTTAATAACAGCTGTTAGTTCAACTCATCCACAATACCTAATGACTTCACATATGTGTTTCTGCCAATTCAGTGTGAAACTGTTTTTGTTTCTTTTCTCGATTCTGAAATTACTCCTCTATGATACAACCTCATAGCCATCCAACTATGCTCTGGAAATTATGAGATATCATTGTTTCATAACGAAAGCCAAATAGAGGTGGAAGAATTTAGCTATCAAACTTAATTTAACTTTTAAGTGCACACTTACCTTTTTTTTTTTGTTTAGCATAATACATAAAACAAATATATTAATTCAGCTAAGTCTCCCTTTACCAATCTATTGTTGTTAATTTTTCACTTTTTTTATTATCTCAGTGTGATCAGATTTGAAAGATTCAAATGTGTATACTTAGGCAAGAGTACTATGAAAACTACAAAGTATCACATAGTGTCTTAAAATGGCTCTAAGTTTAGGCTTAGAGATTTATTAAGTCAGAATGATTTGTTTTGTTGTTTGTAACGGTGGTGACCATGATAATGAAAACATTGGCTCATGAACTAACACTAATGATTTCATTTAAGCATTTTCCTCTAGGTTCTTAGTAACTCTAGTTCTGTAAGTATGATCTATTGATATTTAAAGCCTTAGGAATGCTGCCTTGGTTAAGTCTTGTCCATCTAGCTTAACCCAAAACCATTGCTACTGAGTTGATTCCAACTCGTAGTGACCCCCACTGGGCTTCCAAGGCTGTAAATCTTTATGGAAGTAGATTGCCTCATCTTTCTCCTATGGAGCAGATGGTGGGTTTTGATCCACTGACTGTCTGGCTAGCAGCCAAATGCCTTACCCATTATGCCACCTGATAATATGCCAGTAATTGTTGACAAAAGAATATGATTACCAGTATCTCTCCTGTATCAACTGTGAAGGCTAGCTAGGGATCTATAATTAAAAAAAAAAAAAATCTATAATTTCTGACTAGATCTAAGGTCCCCCCCCCAATATTTCTACTTTGGTTTACTTGTCTGACTTATGAAATGTATATGTTTCCTTAATTGTGTATCTCGTTCTTTTTTTTCCCCTAAAAATCTAGACTTTGCAATTTCAAGAATATGTATCTTGAGTTTAGACTTTTACTTCAATTTTACTGTATCTAAATATTCTATAAGTTTTAGTTGATCTAAATGAAGGCACTGTGATTTGAAAGAGAAGGTCATTTCTCTAGAAAGAAAGACTACAATGGAGCTCTAATGGCTTAATGGTGTTTAAAACAATTTTAACAACCTCATAAAGAACATTCTAGTACCATTGATCACACTGAAACATACAGATACATTTTAATGACTCAACAGGGTCCACTTTAAATTGAAAGCTTGTTTTAAAATTGTAGTAAAAAAAAGTAAAAACATCCAAGTAAGCCTTATCAAAAAAGCTGTGAATAGTTCTTTCTGTGACCAGTGATCATCTGTATCCCTGACTAGTAATTCAGGTCATTAAAAGGCTTTAAAACATATTTAATTTCTTTTCCTTTGTAGAAATCATTTAAGTATGGTGAGTAATGTGTGCCCTGGATTGGCTTCTTATTTCTTTTTATTTATTTATTTTTCATTGTGATTTGGGTGCAAATATATAAAGCAGATTCATTTTACTCTCAGTAGTCCATGCACATTTGATTTCATGGCCCCAATTAAAATTCCCCACCATAAAAAAACAAAACAAAAAAAAAACACAACTGTCCTCCCCTCTCCTCCCTGTGACCACCTCTTCCTTGTGCCCTTCTTATCTATGCATTCCTGTCTGTCCAGCTTTCCCTCTATGTGAAAGCTGCCCCTCTGATGATTCATGGCTGATTGATCCATGGGGTGCACCTCCCTAGGGTAAGTGGGTACATCTCCTTGGGGTAGGTGTTCTCCTTGTAGGTCTTTCTGATATTAGACTGAGAGCCAGTTCATGGCCTGAAGGATAACCTGGGGCCATAGTCTTGGGGATTCCACCAGTCTCTATCCAAACAATAAGTGTTCATTTTTATGTTTTTGAATTTTGTTCCACATTTTTCCTTCCACTCTATCCAGGATCTTCAATTTTGATCACTTTTTGAGTGGTTGTAATTGGTAGCTGGGTTCCCTTTAATTCTAGTCTCAAGATTGTGAAGGCTGAGGTCCTTGTGGTCCATCATAACTTTGGACTAATTGTTTCCAAATGACTTTGATTTTCTTCACTCTTCTTTGCTCTAGATGAGAGGAGACCAAAAGTTGCAGCTTAGATGGCTTCTTGAAAGCTATTAAGACCCCAGTCACTTCTCACCAAAGTAGGATGTAGAACAAGATTTTTATATACTGTATTGTACTAATTGAATATGATGTCCCCTGAGACTATGATCCTGACCCTGCAGGCCCAGTGATTCTCTCCCTCGAGGTGTTTGGTCATCTCTGAGAAGCTACTCCAACCTTGCCCTCTGTTACTTCTGTAACATATGTAAATAATATTTTAGTGCAAGTGCATATGTAAGATGATCTTCAGCGAGATCTATCCTCGGACTTGGGTATATTCCTGTTTGCCTATCCCCACCTGATCATCTCCCCTGTCTATGCATTTACCTATAGCCTAGTGTTTGCTGCCGCTGGTATTGCAGTATTGTGCATATAATAGTATTTTCCTCTTTTGTGTATATCTTTTGTGCACATTTCTGTGTCCTCCCTTTCCCCATTGTAACCATGCTGGTCACAGACTCTTTTCATACCACTGCTTCCCTCATCCAAATCACCATGTGACCCCCAACTAGTCCGAAATTTTCCCTCTCCTTCCCTCCCATCTCTGGGAACCAACATAGTGAATTTCCTTCCCTGTATAAACCTTTCTTTGACTTTTTACAATAATGTGCTCATACAACATTTGTCCTTCTGTGATTGACTTATTTCACTCAGCATAGCGTCCTCCAAATTCATCCATGTTGTGAGATGATTTTTGTATTTTTCATTATTTTTTAATGTTGTATAGTATTCCATAAGGCACTTTGGTGGCATAGTGCCTAAGGCATTTGACTACTAACCAGAAGGTTGGCAGTTCAAACTCACCAGCCACTCTGTGGAAGGAAAACTGGGCAATCTACTTCCGTAAAGATTTACTGCCTTGGAAACCCAATAGGGGTTGCTATGAATGAGTTGAAATTGACTTGATGGCAGTGAGTTTTTTTTTTTTTTTCCTTCTATTGAGCTCTGGTAGCATAGTGCCTAAGGAATGTGACTGCTAACCAGAAGTTTGGTGGTTCAAACCCACCAGCCACTCCTTGGAAGGAAGGCTGGGCAATCTACGTCCATAATGATACCACCTGGGAAACCCAGGGAGGGGTCGATATGAGTCAGGTCTGACTCAACGGCACATAACAACAACAGCAACAACCACAGCAACAACAACATAGTATTCCATTGTGTGAATGTACCACAGTTTGGATATCCATTCATCTGTTGATGGGCATTTAGGTTATTTCCATCTTTTTGCTACAGTGAATTGTGCTGCAGTGAACATGGGGACATATGTCTATTTGTGTCCTGGCTCTCACCTCTTTAGGATATATTACTAGTAATGAATTGCTTGATCAAATGATATTTCTGTTTTCAATTTTTTTAAGGAAACACCATACTGTTTTCCACAGTGGCTGTACCATTTTACAGTCCCAACAGCTTCTAAGAATCTTTTTCTTTGGTTTTGGAAATTTTGATTATGATATGTCTTGGTGACTTCCTCTTATGATCTATCCTGTGTAGAGCTTGTTGAGCTTCTTGAATAGATATGGATATCTTTTCTTCTCTTATGATATGGAGAAATTTTCTGTTAGCAACTCTTTGACGGTTTTCTCAGTGGTTTCTTTTTGCCTCCTCTTGTTCTGGTATTCCAATCAGGCTTATGTTGTTTCTTTTCATGTCATCCCATATAACCCTCAGGTTTTCTTCATTTCTCATAAATCTTTCTTCTGATTTTTCCTCATACAGGCTTGCATCAAGGAATTTATCGTCTGGCTGGAAAATTTGTTCTTTAGGCAATCTGCTCCTTTATCTTTCCAGTGTGTTATCTATCTCTGTAATTTTAGTGTTCATCTTCTGGATTTCTAATTGCTCTTTTTGTATGATTTCTAATTGTGTATTTATTTTGTTATTTTGTTCTTGAATGATTTTCCTGAATTCTTCTAGGGTACTGTCTGTCTTCTCTTTGCTCCTGTTTATGGTTTCCGTGAGCTCTTGGAGGGTCCTCTCTCTATATAAAACTAAAATCCAAACTCACTGCCACTGAATCAGTTCCAACTCATAGCAACCCTGTTTGGGTTTCCAAGGTGGTAAATCTTTATGGAAGTAGATTGCCCTGTCTTCCTTCCATGGATTGGCTGGTTGGGTTTGAACCACCAGCCTTCTGGTTAGCAGTGAAATGCCTTAGGCATTGTACCACCAGGTCTCCCTCCTATATATCTATCTCTCTATATATATCTTCTGAATTCCTTATCAGTTAGTTCTATTGCTTGTTCTTCCTTGGGGAGATTTCCTAATTCTTTAGCTTGGGCACTTGTTTCTACTATTTTGTCCTTTTTTTTTTTTTTTTTAATTTGAAGTTGTCTGTTCTTTCCTAGAAGTTTTGAGGTTGTTTTCTTTGTTTGTTAGTTATGTACTGATTTGTTTTACCCTGATTCTGTGTTTTACTGTATCTGGAAGTGTGGAGCAGGTAGGCTTGTTTGGTTGTTAACTTGGCTGTAGTTGGTTGCTCTCCAGCTTTCTCTGTGTTGGTGGGATCACTTGAGGGAATGTTGGTACAGGTCTCTGTTCATTGTGAAGAGGATTTGCAGTTGGGACCAGCAGGTGTTGTCCACCATCTGTCATTGATCCGCTGGTACAGGAGCTATTGGTGTTACTTGTCTGTTGTGTGAGGTGCTCATTGTAGTAGCTATGGCTGACTAGTGGAGGTTTAATATTTTCCTCCCGTTGGACAAAGCAGGGAAAAAAAAAAAAAAGCCAAGGATAAGAAGGAGAGATGGAAAGATAGAACAAAAATAGATGACAAAAAATAGCAGAAAGAAAAAAGAACTTTTATTAAAGAGAGAAAATAAGGTGAGTGGCTGGGAAGGATGAATTTTTGGCAAAAATAAAAGAAAGTGAGGAACAGTGGAGCAAGTGACCAGGTATAAAGGAAGAAAAATTGGACAAGAAGATAGTAGAAAAAATGGAGGAAGGATAAGGTATTTGAGGAGGGGTCCCTCTGGTTATGTTCAGCCAGTGGCCCTGGGAACTGACCTCTGTGGCAGAATCTGCTCACTCACTGGAGCACTCATGCAAGAAAAAGAAGATTGCCAAAAAAAGAGATTGGCCCAAGAAGCCATCCCCAGGAGAGAATGAGAGAGGCTGTTTTCTGTGCTTAGCATGAGATAATTCAGTAATCAATGCAGCCACCAGAAAGGGTAGCTGTGGCCCCAGGTTCAGCCTGGAGCAGTCTGCTGATGATGGCACCCAGCCATCAATCAAAGTTCCACAGTTCAAATCTGCCAGCTGCCCCAAAAGACAAAGGGCCACCCTCCTCTGTGTGGATCCACAAGTTGCGAAATCCCAGGTCTCAGTTCCACTCTCTGCTAAAAAGCATTGCTAAGAGTTGGACTCAAGC
Source organism: Orycteropus afer afer (assembly GCF_000298275.1). Classification (NCBI taxonomy): domain Eukaryota; kingdom Metazoa; phylum Chordata; class Mammalia; order Tubulidentata; family Orycteropodidae; genus Orycteropus; species Orycteropus afer. The sequence continues at coordinate 4,179,108 of NW_006921857.1, read as the reverse complement.
CCACTGCCATGTGTCCAGTTTGAGGTTCTGTTTGTTTGGAGAGAGTTTCTCTTCCCTTTCCCCCACTCTCTCCCAGACTCTGCAGCAGCATAAGCTAAGGAGGTCCTATTCCATTTCCCAGGACGATCTTTGTCTGCACTCATGGACCCCAGCTCACCTTGAAGATCTCCTGGTGTGACTTCTGAGTCTTTAACCCCTGTGGATTCCATGATTTTTCTTTTCTTTTTCTCTCTTCCTACACCTCCTTTCTATTTCTAATGACTTCTCTTTGGCTCTCCTGGCTGGGTGGGTTTTTTATTTTTCCCACTTAACCTACTCCCTTTCACCACCTTCACTGGATCTAATAATACTTTATCTTCTCATGAGCTGCTCATAACTCATTATTTGCATTGCTTTTGCATCTCTTTACCTAGTTTCTCAAAATCTCTGTTGATAGAGGGACTTAGCACACAGTCTGTTAGTAGAATGCCATTTTCCCCAATCCTTCTTATTTCTTTTTGAGTTCCACTTGCCTTAACTTTCTGGTCTTTGGAAATGTCCTTGGTTTTCATAGGATTTCCCTACCATTGCCTGATTGAAAGGAGTTCTGGTGGTGTAGTGCCTAAGGCATTTGCCTCCTAACCAGAAGGTTGGTGGTTCAAACCCACCAGTCACTCCTCAGAAGGAAGACTGGACAATCTACTTCTGTACAGACACCGCATTGAAAACACAAAGAGTGGTCGCTATGAGTTGGATCCAACTCCACAGCAGTGAGTTTGGTTTGGTCTTGGTGCCTCATTGAACACATTTATCTACATGCCAACACTGAAAATGTTTGGCTCAGAGTTGGCCCTAATTCCTGTTCCTTGAGAAATAAAGAAAACAATCATTTTATCGTATAATTCTCAATGTCAGTATTTTTCAGAGGAGATTTTCTAAAAGTGTTGGGATTTCCTGGTCTTCCTGATTTGTTCTTTTCAAAATAGAGTTTTTTCAAATTTGTCTTCCTCAATGAAAAATTCGTATGCCAAAAAAATCATACACAGATGAATACAGGAGCTAAATACTGAAAGCTACTTTATGTAAAAAAAAAATAAAGAAAAATCACATATGATTATTTTATTGCCAAAGGCTAATATTTAAGCCATACTTTTTGCCTTGATCAAACATGATGACAAATTTTGAAGGAACAATTAACTAATACATTTGTAAAATTCAAACTTATTTGAAACTTATTAATCTCCTCTAGACTCCTTAGGTTCAAATCACTGCCCTGCTGCTTAATTGTTGTATGACTTTGGGCATATCATTGAAGCTCTTTGTGACTGAGTTTCCTCATCTGGAAAAAATTTTAGTGTCCATCTCCTTGTGTTTTTGTGTGGTTTAAATGAGAAACTGGTACATAGATACACCCATTTCTCATGTATTGACATAGTTAGGTTCTAAAGACCAGGTTATTATGTGAAAATTAGTGTTGTGTGAAAATAGAGAATAACCACATCAGATCACAAAATGTAGGATGACTACATTATTATATAATTGCCAAATTACACCTTTACATAACAGCCAGACCACTGAGAATCACGGCTCAGCCAAGTTGATCCATAACATTTACCATTACAACCATTATTAACCTTGCCTAGCACCCTGGTGATCATTACTGCCAGATAGATGCTGTTCATGCAAAAAATGGTTGGATAGTAGATTTTTTTTTTTCTATTGTTGTAAATGAGAAATGTCAGATAACAAGATATTAAGTGAGGAGTAGGTGTAGATAGATAAGGAGTTGCCATTGAGTCAACTCTGACTTGAATCATGGCAAACTTTTATGCAGCAGAATGAATATTGGTTGGTCCTGCATCAAATTCACATTTGACAGCATATTCGAAACCATTATTGTAACTATTTTGTCGATCTGTGTCACCAAGGATCTTCCTACCTTAATTGACCCTCTACTTCACAAGATAGGATGCCTTTCTCTACTAGTTGATCCCTCTTGATGATATGCCTAAAGCTATGGAGTTGGACAGTGTTCTGTTGTGATCCATAAGATTTTCATTGTATTGTTTAAAAATGTTAATTATTATCATCAGCATTATCATCATCAATTTTTCCTAGTATCATCAGTATCTTTGGTTATTTGTGTACCTAGTAAGGGAGCATATATGTCAGTCCCTCATCTTGAGGGTCTTCCTCTTTGCTGACCCATCTACTTTACTAAGCATGATATCCTTTCCAGGAACTAGTCCCTCCTGATAACATGCCCAAAGTGTAAAATGAAGTCTTGTCATCCTTGCTCCTAAGAAGCATTCTGGCTGTACTTCTGCTAAGATAGATTTGTTTGGTTTTCTGTAGTCCATAGTATAGTTAATATTCTTCACCAACACCATCATTCAAAGGCATCAATTCTTCTTTGGTCTTCCTTATTCATTGTCCATCTTTTGCATGCATATGAGGTCATTGAAAATACCATGGCTTGGATCAGGTACCTGAGTTTTTAAAGTGACGTCTTTGCTTTTCAACACTTTAAAGAGATCTTTTGTGGCAGGTTTGCCCAGTGCAATATGTCATTTGATTTCTTGACTGCTGCTTGCATGGGCATTGATTGTGGATCCAAGTAAAATGAAATTCTTGACAAATTCAGTATTTTCCCTGTTTTCCATTATGTTCTTTATTTGTCCTATTGTGAGGGTTTTGGATTTATTTATGTTGAGCTGTAATCTGTAGTCTTTAACCTTCATTAGTAACTGCTTAACATCATCTTCACTTTCAGCAAGCAAAGTTGAGTCATCTGCATATCACAAGTTGTCAGTGAGCCTTCTTCCAATCCTGATGTCACATTCTTCTTCACATAGTCCAGCTTCTTAGCTTATTTGCTCAACATACAGATTGAATAAGTATGGTAAAAGGATATAACCCTTATACACACCTTTCTTGATTTTAATCCATGTTTATCGACTTTTTCAGTCAGCCCCAGGGTTACAGGT
>NW_006921857.1:4158292-4171780 GCF_000298275.1 Orycteropus afer afer | reverse complement strand
AAAAAAAAGTTGTGTCAGATATAATTGCTCCAGAAATCTATGAAGGGACTCTTTTCTAAGATCTCAATATTAAATAAGTAAGGAGTAGTAAGAAATGTATTAAGTATCAGAACATTTGTAATCAGTATACCAGTGCAGAGTCCATAGGTGGTGCACTTGGCTACCATGTGAAGTTTGACTTTTGGAGTCCACCTGGAGGCACCTCAGTGAAAATACCTGGTGATCTTCTTCAAAAAATCAGCCAATGAGAACCCTAGGGAGCAAAGTTCTACTCTGAAACACATGGGGTCGCCATGAGTCAGAGTCACATCTGTGGCAGCTGGGTTTTGTTTTCTGTCTTATTTTATACCCAGTTAATTTCTGTTCATTCTGTGATAGTGGAGCAAGGAACTATAGGCTAAACAAGAGTTTGTTCCTCTAAGACTCTGTATGTCTGACATCAGTATTTCCCTTTTATTTTAAAGGTTCGTTGGGGTGATAAAGGATCTACTGAGGAAGGTGCAAGGCTAGAAAAAGCCAAAAATGCTGTTGTGACGATTCCTGAAGAAGAAGAGGGCCCTGTCAGGCCTAGACCACCGAGGCCCAAACCCGTACACCAGCCTCCTCAGACAAAGTGGTATACTCCAATTAAGGTAATTGTCCAAATTTTGTGCAATTTACCATAAACCTTCTGGAGAAACTGTCATTTTTTTTTTACATCCCCTAAGTATCTGAAGGAAGACTAAATAATTGACTGAGTAGGGTATATAATTGAAGAATTTTGTTAGAAGTTTAGGACCACACTTAAATCAATAAGTGATTTTAGATAAAGCATTATCTTAATTGATATTTTTATTCATGGTTTAATGAGTCCCCCATGGTCTTTTATCATCTAATCTATATAATAATGTGATTATTACTTGAATAAGGCAATATGAAAAATAATTTGTTATATTAAAATATATAATATAAGATTTAAAATATTATTTTCAAGAAGGAAGAAAAATACCATCTCACAACTCAATGAATATATTCTCCCTGTTTTTGAAAGAATATTCTGTCTAGTGGAGATCATACTCTATACAGAACTCCTTTATTCTATTTTTTTCACATATGTGATTTATAAATAAGTATTTATCCATGTTATTATAAACTCCTAGTTATCTCCACTTTTAATGGATGCATAGTATTAAATTTTTGGCCATATATAATTAACTTATTTTTGGCCATATAATTTCCAGTATCAAACCTGTTTTGAATGGAGATCTTTTTGAAAGGTATTTTATCTTTTTATTAAAAAATAACTTCTAACTCTCATTTGGTAAAGTATTTGATGCTACTTATCTAGAAATATAATTTATTACATAATTAGCAAAGTGGAAAGCATGATATCATTTATAAAGTTCACCACTTTATGAGATAAAAACATACTTCAAAGTTGTTTCTATGAGGCATGGAACATTTTTCTGGAACTGAGATCAGAAGAGACTTGGATTTGGAGACCTTTGAAAGACAATCTTTTCTCTAAATATATATTTACATTACATATAGTAGCTAGTTTTATACCTCAGTGTAAGGTACTAGAAATAGACCAAAGCATATTTTAAAAAGAACAATTTTACAAGGAGCCAAAATAAGTGCAGTATAAGATAACATGTCTCTAATTTACCTGATCTAAGGATAAGACTTAGAATATAGAGAAATCAAACTAAGTTAACATCTGTAGGTATAATATTTTGAAACAAGACTTTGGATAAGTTTTGGATACCAGGAAGTCATGATAATGGTATAGTAGTTGTATAGTAGATTTTTTTTTTTTTAAAGAAATGGAATTACAGAAGCCAACAGGTATAGCTATTTTTAAAGCTCTTGATACATATTGCCAAATTGTTTCCCAAAAGTGTTGTACCAATTTTCATTCTCACTGGAGTTGCTTGAGAGTACCTATTTCTCTTTACCCGTTATCAAGTCAAATTAGGGGCAATTTCTTAACAGAAAAGAATTATCACCAAGGGCAAAAAGATTCATAGAGACCAGTAAATTCAAGATAAAGGGTAAGAAAAGAAAATGGAATGAAAGTAAAATTTGATCAAATCATAGACATTCATCTTAGATTCAAGCAACTGAATACTTTCTTAACAATAAAAGCCTCAAAATATTTATCTATTTATTTTAGTCTAATTTAGTAAAGGACCAAGATAGAGAATGAGATTTCAGCTTCATTTTTATTCATCATTTATTCAGTAAATAAAGTTGGAACACATTCCCTGGGAATTATAAATCACCTTTCCTTTTAGGGTCGTCTTGATGCACTCTGGGCTTTATTGCGGCGGCAGTATGACCGTGTCTCCTTGATGAGACCTCAGGAAGGAGATGAGGTTCGTATGTGGGCATATCCTGGGAAAGAACTAAGTCTTGGATCAATATAATGAAGTAATTAAATAATAATAATAGTAATAACAACAACAAATATTTAAAGTCCTTATTACACTCAAGGAAGGAATTAGTTTATCTAGTCTATTACATACCGACAACCAACTCACTGCCATCGAGTTGATTCTGACTCATAGTGACCCTTGTTGGATTTCCAAGGCGGTAAATCTTTATGGAAGTAGATTGTCTCATGTTCCTTCTATGAGTGGGTGGTGGGTTTGAACTGCCCACCTTCTGATTAGCAGTCAAGTGCTTTAGGCACTGCACCACTAGAGCTCCTTCCTATTATATTGTTGTTGTTGTTGTTGTTATGTGCCCTTGAGTCGGCCCCGACTCATGGCGACCCCCTCCTTGGGTTTCCGAGGCAGTATCACTACGGAAGTAGGATTGCCCAACCTTCCTTCCGAGGAGTGGCTGGTGGGTTTGAACCGCCAGCCGTCTGGTTAGCAGACAAGTCCCTTAGCCACTATGCTACCAGAGCTCCTATTATATAGAGTGCTTAATAAATTATTCTTTTGTTGCAATGCATCCTCAAGTTGTGGTTTAACACTAGTCCCTTTTCAAGTAATGCCTACTAATTATGGTCATTTGTCCTCATACTTTAATAAGCCCACTCATTATGTGACTTAGAAGACATTATGTTCTGAAGTCTTACCCAGTGGGAAGGACAGACTAAAAGTAATTGAAGTCTTTCTTTAGTATTTACTAGCAATGAGCCCTAAGGAAAATGCCTAAGTACCAAGGATTCCTTAGGTATAAATATGTATTTTTCTGTCTTCAACAGTTGATATAATCTAATTTTCTGAATATATGAAAGTGTTTTCAAAGATACAAAGCATTACAGAAATCTGTGATTGTGGTATGTATATGTATATGTATTTTTTCCCCTGCCAAGAGAGCCTATTTGAGACTTGTTTGTTTTTAAAAATTTGGCTAAAATTACTTTTGTAATTTTTCTAATGTGTTAGCACTATTTCCTATTATAGTAATCTAAGAAAAAATACTTTAAATTTTTTCTTATATATCAATTGGTGATTTGGGTTCAGAGACACAATCCTGTTCACAATATTAGGGTTATTCCATTGAATCAACATGATCATCATTCTGTTTTAACAAGAGAGTCAAGTTCATTATTCAACTTAAGAAACTTTTATGTTCATTAAAATCTGATTGGCTGTTTTTTAAAGGATGAAATTAAAATTTGTGTTATGTGATAAGCTAAGTTATTTAGTATTATAAAGTTCAAGTTTGATGGTTAGGGAAGAAAAAGGTCTATATTCTAAAATTTTACTTCTATTAGATGGAGGGAATTTTAATAACCTCTGAGTTCTACTATTTAGGAAATACAATTTAAGTAAATTTTTCTGGAATAAATATTCCCAACAGATCATCATTAATGTACTGTTAGGACCAAAGGCAGAGAGAATTAACTGGTTTATGGAGCAGCCTCTTTCATTATCAGATCACAGTGTTACCAGAAAGTTTAATTTTGTGCCTCTGTTTAAATTCATACATGATCTGGGATTCTGTTTCTGAGACAAATGTCATGAGTCTACTTCTTTTTCAACAAGCTAGATCTTCACTTCACTTATTTAAAAATTATCTTCAGGTATCATTTTAGGCTTTTTTCCCCTGCTCAAGTTAGACACTAGTTTATTTATTCAGTCATTTTCATGTTATTAAATACTGGCTTATGGTAGTACTGAAGATTCTCTGACTATCAGAAGCAGACATTGGTTTCTTCCCTCGTGCAAATACTGTTTGTATTCTTTTAACTATATCCACTCTTCATTTACTGACATGATTAGGTCCCAAAGACCAGGTTGTTACGTGAAAATTGGCATGACAATAAATAGAAGATGATCACGTCAGATCACAAAATGGAGGATAACTGTATCATTATATAACTGCCAAATTACATCACTACATAACTGCCAAACCACTGAGAATCATGGCCCAGCCAAGGTGACACTTAACGTTAACTATCACAGCCAGCTTTATTCTTGCCTTACATCACAACATTCATTATGTCAGATGCACATGATTAATGCAAAAAGTTGGATAGTAGATTTTTTACTGTTGTTGTGAATGTGAAATGTTGGATGAAGAAGTAATTGATAAATGAGGAGTAGCTGTATCATAATTCAAAGCTAGTGTTTGTCTTTTTGTTATTCTTACTAATTTTGATTCCATTCAATTATTTTTTGATTATAAATACCAATAATGGCATCAATTACTACAGAAGGGTGGATTCAAATGGTGACTCTTGCTCTCAATAGGCTTAAAATGTGTTTGGAAAATAAGACATATTGTTGTTGTTTTTATGTGTCATCAAGTCAGAACTGACTCATAGTGACTCCTCCTTGGGTTTGAGGTGGTATCACTACAGAAGAAGATTGCCCAACCTTCCTTCTGAGGAGTGGCTGGTACGTTTGGACCCTCAGCCTTCTGGGTAGCAGTCAAGTGCCTTAGGCACTATGCTACCAGAGCTCCCAATAAAACATATACATAAATGATACTTATTCTGGAATGTGATCTGGGCATACTTAGTATTAGAGCTAAGTATCACATACTCTTAAATGCATAGAGGATGAGAGGTTTAACTCTCTCTAGAGGAATTAGAGGTGCCCTGGTGGCATAGTGCCTAAGGCATTTGACTACTAACCAGAAGATTGGTGGTTCAAATCCACCACCTATTCTCCGAAAGAAGGTTGGGCAATCTACTTCTGTAGTGATACTGCCTCAGAAACCCAAGGAGGGGTCACTATGGGTTGAACTGGTTTTTGGTAAAGGAATTAGAGAAAGCCTCTTCAAAGATACAGGCAATCTATCTCTGTCTTTGAAAATAAATAGGATTTCAACCGCTGGCATTAGGTGAGATTAGCATTTCCATAGATGAAGCATCATGAGCAAGATCAGAAGCAACCAATATGGGAGTGATTGATGGATTACTAAGTAGTTTGGGAGGGGCAGTGGGGCTGGAGTTTGAGTTAAAACCAGAAACATAGGTTTGGAATAGAAGATATCTTTGTGTTTGGATAATTTGATCTATTGGTTTACATTTAATGATGCATTATATTCATTCATTCATTCATTTAGCAAATATTCACTCAACAAATAAAATGCCTATAACATGTTTTAGGCATTTTCTTTTTCTTTCTTTTCTTTTTAAAATTTTATTGTGCATTGGGTGCAAATGTAGAGAACAGAATTTGTTTTACATTCAACAGTTCGTGTACATTTGATTTCACACCCCGATTACCATCCCCGACCATAATAAACTCTCCTCCCCTTGCTTCCCTGTGGCTGCTCCCTCCCTGTGTACTTCCTACCTGTGCACTCCTGTCTGTCCAGCTTTCCCTCCATGTGAATGCTGCCCCTCTGTTACCCCATGGCTGATTGCTCTAAGGGGTGTATCCCCCTAGGGTAGGTGTTCTGTATGTAGGTCTTTCTACTGTTACACTGAGAGCCAGTTCTTGGGAGTGAGTCTAATTCTAGGCTGAAGCGTAAAGCAGGGCCATAGTCTTGAGGGTTCTACCAGACTCAGTCCAGCAGGTAATTCTGGTCATTTTTGTGTTTTTGAATTTTGTTCCACATTCTCCTCCCATTTTATCCAGGATCTTCAGTTTTGATCCCTTCCTGAGTGGTTGGCATTGATAGCTGGGCACCATCTAGTTCTTCTGGTCTCAGGGTCTATCATAGCCTTGGACTAATTGTTTCCAGATGCCTTTGATTTTTTTCACTCTTCTTTGCTTCAGTTGAGAGGAGACCAATAGTTGCATCTTAGATGGCTGCTCGGAGGCTTCTAAGGCCCCAGTCACTACTCACCAAAGTAGGTTCAGGAACAAGATTGTTATGTCCTATGTTGTGCCAATTGAGTTTGGTGTCCCCTGAGACTATGGTTCCAAGTCAGGAGGCCTGGTGATTCTCTCTCTCAAGGTGTTTGGTTGTCTCTGAGAGGTTACTCCAACTCTGTCTTCTGTTGCTTCTGTAATGTGTATGGCTAATTTTGTAGCAAAGTGCATTTGTAACATTATCTTTAGCTAAATTTTTCCTGGGAGCTCTGATGGTGTAGTACCTAAGGCATTTGACTGCTAACCAGAAGCCTGGTGATTCAAACCTACCAGCCACTCCTCATAAGCAAGGTTGGACAATCTACCTCTGTAGTGATACTGCCTTGGAAACCCAAGGGTATATTCCTGTTCACTGACCCCTACCTGATCTTCTCACTTGTCTATACATTTATCTGTAGTTAGGCACTTTATTAGGCACTGAGACAATTTAATATTCTTCTTAAATTACAGTACTTGAATATCCCATATGTCCTTTGAACAGTTAAATTGTTATTTTTCCATAATTCAAGAATAATTGTTTCCATTATTTTGACCAAAATTTCCTTTGCTTTTTAGTAATTTGATTATACTTTTGACTTATTTAGTTGTAAACCCTTTTATTCTAACTCTTAAGGTCAAATTGTATCAAAATTCAGAGTTTTTCAGATTTCAGTAGTGTGCTAGAGTCCAAAACCAAAACCAAACTCACTGCTATTAAGTTGGATCCCACTCACAGCAACCTTTTCTTGGATTTCCGAGGCAGTGTCACTACGGGAGTAGATTGCCCAACCTTCCTTCCGAGGAGTGGCTGGTGAGTTTGAATCACCAGCTTTCTGGTTAGCAGTCAAATGCCTTAGGCACTACACCACCAGAGCCATATGTCATATATTATGTAAAACAGCATTTCATAGTCACATTATTCTGATATTTTGCTACAGAATGATTCATTACTACAAGTGGGTATAGATATAGACCATAGTCTGAAATTAGTTCAGGTTAGGTTTTGCTTCCAAACAAATTCTGGTCCCAAATTTAGGACAGAGCTTTCAACTTTTAAAGACTTTGGTTTTCGAACACAAATACAAGATAGTAAATCTTTATTAAGTGTGACTTACTAAAATCCCATTTTTTCCATTTTACATCTATGCTGTTTATGGTTTTTGTTTGTTTGTTTTTACTTAAATATAGGTCTTTATTGCGCTTTCTTAATGTCAGCTATTGGATCAACTATTTGATTTGTTTTTCCATTACACATATATGATTCTGTGTGTGCCTGATACAATCTAACTTAATCTTTTGTCATAATACTTATTTAATTTAAGCTTTACTGCTGTCAGCATTTTGTAACTTGTAAATTTATCTCACTTAACTTCAGCTACTGTTATATCCTCAGTGTGGGACTCCATGAGAGCCTTTCCTCACAGGCTGACACTCCACAGTTAATGGACCCTACTGTGGTAATGGTAGGAACCTACCCAACAGTGTACTCTCACTTTATTATCTTATTCACAAGAATATTTAATTAAGTTTTCTAAATTCATTACTAAAATTAAGGTACAAGCACAATTATCCTTAGAAGCAAGGATGGTGAAACTTGCCTCACGTGCTTTGGACAGGTGATCAGGACCCAGTCCCCAGAGAAGGATATCATGCTTGGCAAAGTAGAGAGAGTGGCAGCAAAAAAGAAGAAGATCCTCAATGAGATGGGTTGACATAGTGGCTCCAAAAATGGGCTCAAACATAGCAATGATTTTGAAGATGGTACAGGACTGGACAATATTTCTTTCTGTTGTACATAGGGTTGCTCTCAATTGGAACTGACTCCAAGGCAACTATGTAACAACAGTAACAACAAAATTAAGGTCTAATACACATTTATTTATTCTTCCACCTGACCAAACCAAATACGCAATACTTTCTACCAAGAAGATCAGGTACACAAGGCATATGATTTGCTCTTTTGTACCTATGTTTCTTCCTACTGCTTCTTGCAGTTTTATAGAATATGTAAGTTTTAGGCTGAGGTTTGATGTCTAGTCTATACTTATCAGCATTCCTTTTAGACAGATTGAGAAATCTTTGACACTTTTTTTCCCCCCATCTTTCCATTTTCTATGTTTCCACAAAGATTATTATGAACATTTAGCTTTCTGTTAACCTGCATTACCAAACAGGTCTTCTTTATCTGCCTAAGGCACTTGACTGCTAACCAGAAGGGTGGCAGTTCAAATCCCCCAGCCACTCCACAGAAGGAAGATGGGGCAATCTACTTCCTTAAAAATTTACTGCCTTGGGAATCCAGTGGGAGTTGCTATGAGTCAGAAATGACTCAATTGCAGTGTTTTTTTTTTTTTTTGGTTTTATATGTATTAGAAATGCCTTATTTATCTAATGATGCTATAACAGAAATACCACAAGCAAGTGGCTTTAACAAGTATATTTTCTCACAGTTTGGGTGCTTTGAAGTCTGAATTCAGGATGCTGGCTCTAGGGAAAGTTTTCTCTGTCAGCTCTGGAGGAAGGTCCTTGTCTCTTTGGAGCTTCTGCTTCTGGGTAGCCTTCATGTGGCCCTGCATCTCTCTGTCTCCATCTCTGCTTGCTCACTTGCTTGTCTCTTTTATATTTCAAAAGAGATTGAATTAAAACACACCCTACACTAATCTCTCTCCTTAATACAACAAAGAACTCCATTCCCATATGGGATTATAACCACAGGTATAGGGGTTAGGATTTACAACACATATATTTGGGGGGACACAATTTACTCTGTAATAGATGTTCATTGTGCTTTGAAGAAGTTTAATTTATCACTCTTATTTCAGGAAATCTGTTTTTTCCTATTAAATTTTTTCACTACTTTTTTTTTTTTTTTTTTTAATTGTGATTTGGGTAAAGATTTACAGAGCAAATTCACTTTCCATACAGCAGTTCACATATACTTTGTCTCATGTCATTGACCAGTTTACCACAGTGCAACAGCTCCTCTCCCACTTCCTCCTCATAGTTACCTCTTCCCAGTGTCCATCCTTCCATACACTCCTGCCCCCTGAGCTGTCTCCCTGTTCATAGGCAGCCCTTCTTTCTCCCATGATTGTTCTCTCTAAGGAGTGTATCTACTTGAGGTAAATGTTCAACTCATGTGCCTGTCTTTTTTTCACTACATTTTAGGAAACGTGTTAATGGTATTGTACTAGTTTAGATTAGAGACATTGATTCCCTCTGAAATGATTTGTCTATACATGGCAAAAAAATTCATTAGAACCAATGCTTTTGGCTATTCAAGGCTAATTCTTTTTAGAGAATATTTAATATTCTCCAGAGCCATATGTACCAGTATGTCAATTGATGAATATGTTTTGCAAATATTTTTCTACTTTCCTGTGCTCATAAAGGTATATGTATCTATATACATGTATGTATTTGCTGCTGCTGCTGAAGTTTTTGCATCATGGTATAGAAGTGTGTGTGTGTGTGTGTGTGTGTGTGTATGTGTATATGCGTGCACATAGGTAAGCATGTGATTACAAAACAACTGTGCACTGCAGAAATTAAGAATAATTTTGGAACTTTTTCTAGTTGTTAAAAACTAAGTTTGTGCTATATTTTTGGAAGAAATAAGTAGGAATGCTTTGTCATACTGCAATTTTAAAGGAAGTAATAGACACCCTTTTCTTTAAAAAAAAAAAAACTAAAAAGGGCATACTTTATGCTGCTTGAGATACAGTAAAGCACAGTGACGTGCAGGTTGTGGCTGTTGGTTCCAGAATACTACACTTCTGCCTAGCCATCAGCATGTTTTCAAACATACAACAATCTTGTCATTTATTTATAAATTGTTTACTGCAGCCTAAGCCTCTTGAGAGCTTAGTTTAATAGACAAATCAGCGTATGTATACCTAAATCCAGAATGAGGCATATTACTCTGCAAATTTTGTCACGCCAAACTTTCCTTTTATGACTCAGAGACTCACTGTGCTCATTTGCAGAGGAATTCACTGCTGAATTGAAGTCCTTGATCAAGTAATTGAAGTTCAGGCATAAAGTATCAAAGCGGCACGAGAACTCTCTCGCTTGTCCTTTGCTCCAGCTACCTTTTCACGCTGCCAGCTCCTGCCGAGGTGGCCGGGTCCGCAGGCTGCAAACAGACCAAGCACAGCCTTTGATTGCGGCTGGAACTCCTCCGAGTCATGAATGTTTCAGTGCATGGTACACGAAGTTAGGACCACGCGTCCAGGTGTAAGCTAGCAGGTTGTCCCCGACATCTGTTTGCTGCAGAGGCAGCGGCCTCCCCAGCCCGCAGCTAGTGGCCGGATTGTCAGCGGAGGTAGTTGAGAGCGGCAGAACCGTTTTGGTCTCACACTCACTGCCTGGAGGCCTGAACACCAAAGGTAGGAGTGGGGGTGGACACAGCTGCGCTCCCAAACTTGCCTTAGGCACAAATAAAGAGATCTAATGTAGTTTGACTTGGTTGCAGTAGGGAGATGAGGACAGAAAGCCACTTCAGAGACAACTTAACGCTGCAACATCTGCCGCCAAGTTTCCAGGGAGTGACAGGGGACAGCAGGTACAGATCGAAGTCTCCACATAAACAACCTCCATTAAGCCATGGAGTCTTTTGAAGGGTTTCCATCAAACATGCTGGAGTCTGCAGCAGGAGTTTGTTTGGTTTTCAAAGCAGTGTTTTGTTTTTGCAATAACAAGGTAATTTATAAATGATGCATCACCGTGCTTTCTCCTTTTTCATTTGAAAAGAGAGTTAGAGAAACCGAAAGGCAAAGGAAGAAGAAAGCACAGCACTAGTTTTGGAGTCATTCCACAAACCAATTAAATCTCCAAGGAGCTTCTTGGCTGTAATCGAGGTTATTTTAACCTTCAGACCACAGTTCCGCATTCACCAATAAGCAGGCATAAATTTATGTTCTGCAAGGGAAGGTTCCTAGTAACAACTGCAAAGTACATCACTATCTGTTTTTAAACTTACAGGGTTTCCTACTAGACAGAGGTGAAATTGAATTAAATCTTCTCAGATAAATGCATGTAATGTTTTTAGGAAAGCAAAACTTAGAAAATGGCATGGATTTTAACTTGCTTCCTATGCATAGATAGAGGCATCAGACCAACAGTGGGATACTTAAAAACATAAATCAAAAAAGTAAAAATTACATATTAAAGCAAGCATTTTTCTTTTATTGAGATTCCTCCTACCATTATCTGGAGTCAGACCAAAAAAAAAAAAAAGTTTGATTTTTCACTGGGAATATTACAAAAAGTTGTATTTCACCTATATATGACATAATACTTGGAGTGCTGGTGACATAGTGCCTTAGGCATTTGACTGCTAATCAGAAGGTTGGCAGTTCAAACCTGCCAGCTGCTCTACTGAGAGAAGACTGGGAAATCTACTTCTGTAAAGATTTATCACCTCAGAAACTCAGTGGGGGTCACTGTGAGTCAAGTCAACCTAATGACAGTGAGTTTGGTTTTACTTGGTTATGACATAATAGAATTGGTTAAAATATTAGCCTGATATGTAAGAGCTTCAGGGTCTTGGAATATAATAAAGATACTATGATACTGTAAATTATTATCATTCATAAAATTCAGATTCCCTCACCTGATGAAATAGCTGTGCAACCACTTTGAGATAAAGATAAGATGCTGACTCAAAGGTATCTCAGAGCAGTACTAGCAAGGGAGCAATGACCTGTGGAGAGATGCTAGTTTGTAGAAAGGTTTTCATCAGTCAGTCTTGTAATAACTTAAGTGCATAGTGAGTTTTCAGTTAAGCTAAATATTATGGGGAGGACTTTGGTTAATTATGCAGATTTAATTTCCATTTTTGAAACAATTGGTTGTTGTTGCTATGTGCCATTGAGTCAGTTCTGACTCACAACAGCCCTGTATACAACAGAGCAAAACATTGCCCGGTGTAATGCCCTCCTCACAATCCTTGCTTGATCCCTTCCTTTCAGCCATGGTGCCAATCCATCTTGTTGAGGGGCTTCCCCTTTTTCATTGACCCTCTACTTTACCAAGCAGGATATCCCTCTCCAGGGAGTGGTCCCTTCTGACAACATGACCATTCTCGTCTCTAAGGAACATTCAGGAGCTCTAGTAGCATAGTGCCTAAGGCACTTGACTGCTAACCAGAAGACTGGCGGTTCAAACCCACCAGCTGTTCCTCAGAAGGAAGGTTGGGCAATCTACTTCTGTACTGATACTGCCTTGGAAACCCAAGGAGGGGTCGCCATGAGTCGGGTCTGACTTGACAGCACATAACAACAACAACAAGAAACATTCTGGCTGGACTTCTTCCAAGACAGATTTGTTCATTCTTTTGGCAGTCCATGCTGTTTTCAATATTCTTTGCTAACACCACGGTTCAGATGCATCAATTCTTCTTCTGTCTTCCTTATTCATTATCCAGCTTTGACATGCATATGAGGTGTGCATGTGAAATTCTGTGGCTTGGGTCAGGCACATCTTAGGCTTCAAAGTGACATCTTTGCTCTTTAATACTTTAAAGAGGTCTTTCACAATGGATTTGCCCAGTGCACTATGTCTTTTGATTTCCTGACTGCTGCTTCCACGGACATTGATTGTGGATCCAAGTAAAATGAAATCCTTTATATCTTCAATGTTTTCTCCATTTATCATGATGCTGCTTATTGGTCTAGTTGTGAGGATTTTTGCTTTCTTTATGTTGAGGTGTAATCCATACTGCAGGCTGTAGTCTTTTATCTTCACTTTCAGCCAGCAAGGTTGTGTCATCTGCATATTGTAAATTGTTAATGAGTCTTTTTCCAATCCTGATGCTGCATCCTTCTTCACATAGACCAGCTTTTCAGATTATTTGGTCATGATACAGATTAAGTAAGTATGGTGAAAGGATACAACTCCGCTGCATACCTTTCCTGATAAATCATGAAGTATCCCATTGTTCTGTTCGAACTACTGCCTTTTGGTCAAGGTACAGGTTCCTCATAAGCACAATTAAGGATTCTGGAATTCCCATTCTTCACAAAGTTATCCATAATTTGTTATGATCCACGTAACTGAAGGCCAATCGATGACAGAGCTATTTAAAAAAAAAAAAAAAAATTCTTGACAGAATCCATCCTTCACTTTCCAAACTCTGCAGCAAAATTTTAAAAAATAAGTAAATCTGAGAACATTAGGTAGCATGTTAGCTGCTGCTGACCCCTCCAAGATCCACTCTGAACTCTGTTGTACTAACAGATCA
>NW_006921857.1:4156613-4157962 GCF_000298275.1 Orycteropus afer afer | reverse complement strand
TTTTTTTTTTTTTTTAATTCTAAATAAATAAAGCCTCTTGTGCACAAAGTACCCTGATACTTTAAAACTTTTCCTTTCTTCATACTAAAGTGAAAGAGTGAAGATAAATATCAAAATGTTTTAAAATGGTAAAGTGATTCTTTACCTTCTATTTTTGTAAGATCTGAAATCTGATATGGTTGTTAAAGCCAGTTATTGTGTACAACACTGGAAAAATATACCACTAGATTTTATATTACTAGTAGCCTTCTTTTTCAATCTCTTGTTTTCACATTTCACGGTAATCTTAAAATACCGTAATATCATGTTTAATTTGGTAGAAGTATTCACCTTTGTTTACTAATATATTTGAGAGATAAAAATTTTTCTAGAACAACCTACATCATGCATCATTATTGCTACAATCTCACTGATTTATAAGTGTGTGCATATATGTGTGTGTATGTACATATATGTATTTATGAGTACATAGAAATATACACATATATTCCTGTAGAACGTATTTTCTGATTGTATATGTTATCAACTATGTATATTTCAGTAGAAAAATAACAAATTCATTAAAACTAAAACCAAAAAAATCAAACTCACTGCCATCGAGTTGATTCGACCCATTAGCGACCCCTCCTTGGGTTTCCGAGGCGGTATCTCTATGGAAGTAGATTGCCCAGTCTTCCTTCCATGGAGTGGCTGGTGGGTTTGAACTGCCAGCCTTCATGAAAAGTTTTTTTTTTTTTTAATATTATTTCTTATATTAAATAAAACCATCTCTTAATTTTAAATCTTCATTGGTGAAAGGGTTGATTCTAGTCTGATTCTGTAAAGTGGAATGAAGAATATGCAAAATATAATCAATTAAATTATCAAAAAAGTTTTTTTTTTTCAAAGAAAGTGTAAATGGGACTCAGGTAGACTTTGATGGGCATTTTCTTCCCCCGATCCACATATTTTTGCTATTTAGTGGCATCACATACATTTTATACATTAACTTCTAAATTAAGGTATAGATACTACCTATTAAATTCATTCAGCAATCTTTTGATAATAAAGAGACAAATATCATTACATTGTATTGGTATAAATACACTCTTCTTAAGATCATGAACTGATTTGAGAAATACACAATTTTGGCATCAGGGAGCTTTAGGACACTAAAAGAATACTTTGAAAATACTAAGACTTAACATTAGTCACTGTACAGTTATGGTGCAGAGAATTTTAAAGATTGTACCTGTCAATTAAATTGTCCTATTTAGAACAGAAATATCAATGCTGATGTAATGTTTTAAAGTTTTTCTGTTATCGAGTATGTCATTTGTGTATATCCTTTAGGTAATTTTTTTTTTTTT
>NW_006921857.1:4144817-4153419 GCF_000298275.1 Orycteropus afer afer | reverse complement strand
TTTGTTGAAGAGGGTCTGTGCAATCCTTCTTCCTAGTCCGCCATCTTGCTGGAACTCCTCCTTTTAGGTAATTTTTAAATACATATTTATTTATATACCTTTCAATTTGTAGTTTCTAATAATTTATAGAAACTGCATATAGAAATGCATATATTTTGTGCATGTTAAATACTAAGCCTTCAACTTATCTGGTGGTCCATGTGAGGAAAAAGTGCATTCTTTTGGAAACAGTTTATTTATTAAACAAAGTGCATTATGATGGTGCCTTTATGTCTACCAGACCCCAATTACAAGTTAGTTTAAGGAAACTGCCATAACACAGTTAAAGAAATTGGGTTGAGTATTGCTTCCTATCTTCTTAAAAAAAAGTATTCCAATTTGATATATTTTTCATAACCAATTTTAGAAATATAT
Organism: Orycteropus afer afer; assembly: GCF_000298275.1. Classification (NCBI taxonomy): domain Eukaryota; kingdom Metazoa; phylum Chordata; class Mammalia; order Tubulidentata; family Orycteropodidae; genus Orycteropus; species Orycteropus afer. The sequence goes on along the minus strand of NW_006921857.1, from coordinate 4,153,005 downwards.
TTTTAAGGAAAAATGCCTTTTTTTTCTAAATAGCTTTGTTTTTCTTTTACATTTCTAAATAAAACACTGGAATTTTTATAATGTCTGCTTATAACTGCTAATTGCCTCTTTAAAACTGCTCCTTGGTACACATAATCTCTATTTACATTTTCCACTGATTCCATTTGAGTCAAATTACAGTCTCTAACATTTGAGACATTTATTAACTGATATAATTTTGGGGCATGAAATACAATCTTTTTTTTTTAAAAAAAACTGTTCAGGAAATCATATCTCAGAATAGCAGTGGGCATAAATTTTATTCTCATTTTAGTTTTTCAGGTTTTGGATTAAAAATTAACTTATTTCAAAGGATTATAAGAATTTTATCTTTTCTTCTTCTTTCTCCTATGCTCCCCCACATACACACCAAGCTAGGACAGTTTTTGGACACTTTTCCCTGTTTTAAGACAATTTTATTCTTTGATATATACCAATCTCCTCCTTAACCTAGCTGTTCATTTAGAAAGTAGAGAGGAAGAGATACTTCTAGTGTCCTAAATTTTAGATTTCCATAGTACTTTTTAACAAGTAGGTTAGTATAGATAGATAAATAAATAGATAGATAGATAGGTAGATAGATAGATAGATAGATTCATTATCTTATTTGCTATGAAATACATTTATATTCTGAATCAAAATAAGAAACTTTTAGCTTAGTTTTTTTTAAGAGTAAGGGTGTGTTAACATGTTTATTATGTCTTAACATAATGCGACTTAAGAGTTTTATTACAAATTCAGTGCATTTTATTTTGTTAAAATAACATTAAGTCTGTCCTAGTGAGAATTAGACATGTTCACATGTACAACCCCTCCCTCCCCACACATAGGATCATATGGATTTGTATCCATATATATAGATACAAAAAAAACCCCAACTCACTGCATACGTATGCATATACACTCACATGTATACACACATACACATATATATGCATACATAGCATATCTTAGTTTTGTGTACAACAGTAAGTCTCTAACACATATTGTAATAAAATGTTGAAATAGTACATTTGTATATATTACATACAGATTAAAGTTCTAGAGTGAAGAGGTATTATACTATGATTATCTTTCTCTGATTCTTTTCTTCTACCTCCTAATATTGGTTGGTTCCTAAGCATAACCCTTGATCTTTTGCTTATCTCACATTCCAGTGTTCTCTAAGAGAAAATAGCTTTGCTATCTTCATTAGGTACATCATTCTCAGACAATTCTATCCTCTGTCCACTTGCATATCTCTAAGAGCTTATATGAATTTTCCACTTGAGTGTACCATTCTCACACATTATCTGTGTTTATATGAACTTAACATATTGCTCATGTATGGCTTTCAAGTTTTAGTCTTAAAGTCACTTGCTCTTTCCTTCATGTGCTCTTTCCAAGCCCACCAGAGCTAATCACATCTCAAGGTTGCACAGCTCAGTGAGCAGGGTCAAGACTTTAGCTTTCTAATTCTGGGCACAGTGATCTATACCATTAAATCACACTATTTCTCTATAAACCAAACCAAAACCAAAACCAAACTCACTGCCATTGAGTCGATTCCAACTCACAGCGACCCCCTTTGGGTTTCCAAGGGACCCCCTTTGGGTTTCCGAGGTGGTAAATTTTTACAGAAGTAGATTGCGCAGTCTTCCTTCCATGGAGTGGCTGATGGTTTGAACCACCAACCTTCTGGTTAGCAATGAAATGCCTTAGACACTATGCCACCAGAGCTCCTTTATATGCACAAAGTGTTGATTCAATGAACAGACCTATGTGTATACTACTCATCTTACCACCTGAGGTTTCCATGAGTCAGAATTGACTCAAAGACAACAAACAACCACAATTACAATTTATTAAGAATAAAAATGAACTATTTTGAATATATGCATTAGACTGTACTGATTCTTAAGAGATATGACATTTTGGCTTAGTAGAATTTAAAAGTTTCTGTTACCATAACTTATGCTTTTACCTTCATGACTTTCCCCTTAAACCTGAGATAATTAGGTATTAGAGCAATTCTGAAATGTGACAAATCTGAATTATTATTTATAAAGATATGGCTGAGGATGCTGATATAGAAAAGTATTATATGGAGCTAACATTTGTCATTTTTCGATGGTGACTGATTTTTAATATGTAGTTAAATATATTGAATATTTCCTGAGCTATATGAGCATGACAAAATCATTTCCCTTTACTTTGAATTCTGAATAGATTTGTAATTTTTACTAATTACATTTTATGAGTTGTTATTAACTTCTAGCAATTGAATTCTTCTTTTTTTTCTGAGAGATTTGATCTTTGTTCACTTTATATTTGATCGAAGAACAATTTTCAGTGATTGAAATTCTTGTGATCTATATTTGTACCAGCCAAGTCATACATTATAATATCAGACACTCACATGGTTATCTGCTGTGCAGGCCTATATGTGACATATGTTAGCTCTGAGTTTCTCATTAGTACAGTTTACAGAAATACTGGCTCTTCTCAACAAACAGTGAGAAGAGAGCTGACAATTTAATTCAGTTCCTACTCTTCAGAAGAGATGCGGTGGCTTTAACTGTTCTTTCAATCCACATTTATGTACTAGTCCTATGCTCTTAACTAGATTAGTTCCTCTTCCATTAACTCCTTAAAGAAAGGCAGCTGTTTGAGAGGTTGGTTGTAATTTTGCTTTGTTAATCTCAGGTACAAAATGCCAAAGATAACAGGATTAAGCTTTCAAGACCTCAAGTTTTAACAGCTGAAATGATCAAGGAAGGGTTGATGCAGTGAGAACTGAAGATGTAAGGAAGTGTTACATTGGGGAAAAGGGGAGGACTCTGTCATTAATCTTAATTAATTGTCAAGAGTTTTATATCTGAATTATTAAGAATGAAGTTAAGTCCTTCATACTGTTCATGCTTTGACATCAGATGCTCTTTTATGAGATAAGAGGTTTAGGAGGGAGAGGAGAGAGAGAGAGAGAGAGAGAGAGAGAGAGTATGTGTGTGTATGTTTATCTTACATAAATATTTTCATTTACACCTTTCAAACATTTCCCTGGGTTAATATTCAGTCCTTCACCTTCTGACAGTTACGGTAGGGCAGATAGGAATGATAGACAAGTAACAATAAATCCCTAGGTATAGCTATAGCAGTAAATCTGAATAGTATTACTTTCATGTTTACCTGAATACAAAGTACTTCCCTGAAAGGGAATGTCTGATTATGAGGTGAAATAGGAGGAAAGTTCAGGAGTTAGAAAGAATAAAAGAAAGGAAGAAACAGGAAAAACATAAAGGAGGGAGAAATATCAGTTCTTATAGAAACTTATAGGCAATAGGAAAATGTCTTCATTTAAGTAATAAATTACAAGGTATAGGTGATAAAGGTTGTATGTTCCATTATTGTAGCCCTAATCACTTGGAGGTAAATAGATTGAACCTTGAAATGACTAAGTAGTCTTTTCTTAATTTTTTTCCCTTCTTTATCCTCTGCTCTGGGACTGTTTCACTCATTTCCCAGATCGCTTCATTATTAACTCTATCTGACTCTTTTTGTGATACTGTTCAATGTGAAATGGCAACAGCTATATATTAATTATGAATATTTTGTCTACTTAAAAATGGCTCATGATACTTCAAGGGACAATCCTTAAGAAATAAAGGAGGCTCAAACTTCAGAAACGTGATTTCAGGATTATATCTCACACTCTCCATACATTTAGATACAATGCAAAGAAAAGATCTCCTATTAAAACACACAGCACATTAAAGCAATTTTGTGTATATATATAATGTTACTTCTGAACAAAATATAGTCAGTGGCTTGGATATTATTTGTCTACAAATTTAAAATAACAAACTTGGTTTGCAGTACATTGTATTTTTATATTTCTTCCTTTTATCATTCATTTTAGACATAAATGAGAAAAACATAAAAAATGAAATAGTACTTATTGTATTTATACATTTATTTTTTTTATGCATAGTAACTAATTATTGGACAGGCAGTGCACGAACCTGCAAGTGTAAGGAGTTTAGATTTTAATGTACAGGCAGTAGTGAGCCATTAAAAGTTGTGAGCTATGGAGTACATCCTCCAAAGGAAATTAGAACTGGGTTCTTGGGTGGAGTTCAGATAATACGTGCTCTTTGTAGCTTAGCTCTGTCTCAACGTTTCTTTCAATCTTTATATATAGTCTTTCATCTTGGATCAAGAAAGGAATTGTATAAAAATTATGACATAGTAGTTTAGGTGGATTATTCAATGATCAAGTCACTTATTGAATAAAATAACACTTTCCTCCAAAAGAAATTCCTTTTTTCCTTTCAATACAAACAATAGCTAAAAGTAAGTTAGTGATTCATGACCATTTATATATAGGGGGAGCTCTGGTGGTGTAGTGCCTAAGGCATTTGACTGCTAACCAGAAGGCTGGCAGTTAGAACCTACCAGCAACTCCTTGGAAAAAGATTGGGCAATCTACTTCCATAGTGATACCACCTCAGAAACCCAAGGAGAGGTTGCTATGAGTCAGAATTGACTCAAAGGCAGTGAGTTTATATATATGAATATGTATGTATATGTATATATGTGTGTGTGTGTGTGTGTGTATAAATAAGATTTGAGCAGAGTCTTCTTGCTTCTCATGAATATTCAGATAGATCACTGAAGTTCAGATATTTCGATATAGATGTGCTTACTTGTGTAGATGTATGCATTCATGCATGTGTGAGTGTTTTTATGTGTCTAGTACGGACAGCAGTGCCTGGTAATTTTTGAAGATAAAATTTCAGGAAGGAAGAGACGCTTTCTTCTCTTAAGAAGAATTTAAAACTCACATTCAGCCAATAGTTATTGAGCACCTATTTTTGGGTGCTGTTGAGTTGATTTAATTTATAGTAACTTTCCATGGCAGAGAACTGTCTTGTAGGATTTTTCTTGGCTGCAGTCTTTAGGGATGCACATTGCCACCTCTTTCTTCTACAGAGCTGTTCAGTAGGTTTGAACCATCAACCTTTTGGTTAGCAGCTGAAGGCTTAAAAATTGCACCACTAAGGCTCTTGTAGACATGTTCAATTTTATCTTATTTCTGTCTTAACAATGTTAAGAGTTAGGTGTCATTTTAATCCCATTTTATAGATGAAAATATGAGACTCAAAGAGGTCAAGAGATTTGTTTAAGGTTACCTTGCTGACCGATGTAAACCCAAGTTGTTGTTTTATTTCTAGTTCACCAAGTGCTATATGATGCTATGCTGTCATTTTACAGTACAGTATTTCATTTTTCTCCCTACTTAGTCAGTAATGTTAGGTTATTATGCAGATTCGGAAATACTTTTAATATTTCAATTTTGAGCCTGATTCTAATAGTGCCTGAAATATCAATTTAGCATTTATATCTTTACCTGTCAATTGTTTTAGCATGTATTCAGAATGCATGCATATCACTCTACATTTACCAAACCAAATGAGTTGCCATTGAGTTGATTCTGACTCATGTGTTGCAGAGTAGAACTGTGCTCCATAGAGTTTTCATAGCTAGGCTTTTCTTCCAAGGTACCTCTGAGTATGTTCAAAGCATCAACCATTAAGTTAGCATCCAAGTGCTTAACCAATTATGCCACCCAAGGATCCTATGCTACATAAGGATAGATAGATACATATTCACACACAGGCACACATATTTCATTTGTAATTTATATGTGTGTGTATGCATGTGTGTATGTATAAAGGTATGTATGTATATGTAAATCTACCTAGCTATCTGTATGTCTGTCTGTCGATCTCTCTCTCTATCTAATGGGTTGCCAGGAGTCAAAATTGAATCAACAGCAATTAACAACAACAGTATATATATACACACACACTTGTATGCATCTGTATGTCCAAAACTGAAAAAACAAACTTACTGCCATTGAGTCAATTCCAACTCTTGGTGACCCCCATTGTGTTTCCAAGGCTGTAAATATGGCAGTAGATTGCTTCATCTTCCTCCCATAGAGCAATTGATGGGTTTAAACCACTCATGCTCTGGTTAGCAGACAAATGTCTTACCCACTATGCCACCAGAGCTCCTTTTATACACAAAACATCTATACATAAAACTTAATATTTAGAAGTAGCAGTGATTTCCACAGAAAGTTCACATGCTTTATGATTAAGGGATTTTTGCATCATAAGGGACCTTAGAAGTTGTGTATGTCAATCCCTTTCCACCTCCACTTCAATTCTCTCTCCCAAAGGAAGAGAAAGTTCAAAAGCATAAAAGGATGAAATAGCTTATATATTCCAGGAATTACAAGTAGTGTTGTAGGTTGGTGCAAGAAACTGGCAGTTGGGGAAATGGGTTATAAATAACAGAATTAAGGAAATTACTAAAGCCTTGCAATGGGAGTTAGGGTACTTGGAATCTATATGCTGTCATTGATCAGCCTGAAATTTGGCACATACTCCTGATCTCTCTGATCCTCACTTTTCTCATTTGTATGTTGAAAAATAAATGATCACGAAGATACTTTTGAATTTAGCAATTTCTCTCTTTTTTCTTGTTCCATCTGGACCAGCGCTAAGAAGATAGAACTTTTCTGTTATGCTCAGTAGAATACCCCTAGGACCTTGTACTTTGCCTCTCAGAGATCAGGCTTTAATTATCATTCATCAGTGAAAGAATGTGTGTAGGTAGAAAATCTGGTTTATTGCTTACACATCTGTTTAATTCATTTTTTTTTTTAGTAGTTAGACATTTTATTTTGGCCATTGACAAAAATATGTGTAAACATTTTGCAAGTTATTAATAAGAACAAACAATGTCATATATATATATGTCATATATATATATAAAATACTGTAACATTTTGAAACATGTTTTGATTGATTATAACAATATCATGTCTCTAAATTAACAATGGAGATTTTACTGTTGTTATGCTTCAAAATCAATGAAATAGAAGAATATGGAAGAAAGTAAAGAGGACATAGACTTGAGAGCAGTAGATTTAAATTTCATACCAGGTGTTTTGTCTTTGTGAAAGTTATCTATTCCTTGCTGCTTTTCCTCTTTCAGAAAAAGAAGAATTAGTATGGTATATTGGATTATCCCCCTTGTACTTTGACAGGCTGCATTTGCTGTCTTGTGTAACAACTGCAAAGTAATTTAAATAAGCTTTCTTTTATTTAATTCTACTATAAGCAGTGGAGTACTAATGTGTTTCTGTCATTAAATATATATAGATACATGAAACTGATCTCCCATTGGGTCACTCTAAAATTGATTTTTAACCTGGGCTAGCTAATGTGGTCAGATGTTAAATGAAAATCAATCATTGTGATTTAGCTCAGCTAAATACACTCTTTTTTTTTTTTTTTTTTATGAAGTGGCCTTTGTCCCTATACTTAACTAGATAAAAAATGACACTTCTATTGACCTCTGTGCTCTATTTTTAAACATAAACCTCTAAAGATAATGGTTAGATCATAAGGTTATTCTTATTGTAGAATTATCATACTCTTGAGCAAATGGATAAAATTATATTTTATGTATTATTTATAAATAGACAAAATCCTGAATTAATATTTTTTTAAAATTACAAATTCTTAGATCTTTAATATTTCAAATGCATATCAGGAATATTCCATTAAGTTAATAATCCAAGAATACTCAGTGTGATATTGGGAAATACAAGGATCTAACAAGACATGTAAACACACAACCTTTAGCTTCATTTTTAAGACAAGAAAATAAAAGATAAAAAATCAAGAAATACCCTGATGTAACATGTACCTTAGATATTTGCAATGTAATTATACTGATGTTGGGACAGTGTTAGTATCCAGAAATGGGAAGGTCAGCATACGAAGTCAAAGCCTAAAGGAATACACATAATCAAATATTGTTAGAGAATATAGTTCTAAGACAGCATACATCACCATCATTATTAATATCATCAAAACAAAATATAACAGCACAATCTATAGAGCATCAGCAACATGTTAGAAGCTGTGTTAGTGACCTTAGCTGTAACCTTGCATGTTGTTATTGTTATGTGCCGTTGAGTCAAGCCCGACTCATAGCGACCCTTCCTTGGGTTTCCGAGGCAGTATCACTACGGAAGTAGGATTGCCCAACCTTCCTTCCGAGGAGTGGCTGGTGGGTTTGAACCGCCAGC
>NW_006921857.1:4140077-4143427 GCF_000298275.1 Orycteropus afer afer | reverse complement strand
TCAAATCAAAATCAGTGGAAATAGAAAAATATGGAAGAAAGTAAAGAGGACATAGATTTGAGAGCAGTACAGCTTCCCAGCCACCCAACCAGGTCCAGCCAAGTTGACACACAAACATAACCACCACAATGCCCATGCCTTGAATTGAGGAAATTTTAACAATAAAATTAAATTGACACAATAAACACAGAAATTGGAAGTACTAGTAAACTATGTAATATAGGAATCACTATCTATTTAAATATAAAATATCCTAAACTTAAATATGAAAGTATTTTAATTAATTATATTGTTGTTAATATTGGAGTTAAATCATTTTGTATTGATTTTTGGGCACCTACAGATATTATGAGGAGCTCTGGTAGCATAGTGCCTAAGGCACTTGACTGCTCAGCAGAAGGCTGGCAGTTCAAACCCACCAGCCACTCCTCAGAAGGAAGGTTGGGCAATCCTACTTCCGTAGTGATATTGCCTGGGAAACCCAAAGAGGGGTCGCTATGAGTCGGGGCCGACTCGACGGCAAACAACAACAACAACAACAACAGATATTATGAAGGGGCCAAGGCTTCAGAGATAGTTATAAAACATATGTATTTTCCATTTAGAAAAGGAGTGAAAAATAAAAAGTGGTAGAAAATAAATTGAAAGGTTACTTTTAATATTAGACTTTTAAAATCAATTTTTTTTTGTTTTTTAATTTATAAAATCAAAAAGAATAATTCCTTCTTCAGGCTAACATTATGGAACAGTCTTTTCAAAGCTCTTATATTCACTATGTTGTTGTTGTTGTTGTGTGCCGTTGAGTCAGACCCGACTCATAGCGACCCCTCCTTGGGTTGCTGAGGAAGTATCACTACGGAAGTAAATTGCCCAACCTTCCTTCCAAGGAATGGCTGGTGGGTTTGAGCCTCCAGCCTTCTGGTTAGCAGTCAAGTGCCTCAGGCACTATACTACCAGAGCTCCTATATTCACTATAGAAAAGCCATAAGTTTTAATTTAGGATACTTTTGGCACACTCATGTAATTTATTGTCTATAATCTCCCTTAAAATCTAGTTTTCAAAATATTTCACCACTGTTTTAGGCTTCAGTAGCATTTATATTTAATTTACTGTTTATTTCCCAGATCTTTCTCTGTTACTTGAGCTCTCATTTTGATCTATGGCATAACTGATTCCACTTGTCAAAATTATTCCTTGATCTAGCTGAAAATAGTGTACCTAAAACCTTCCTACAAAAATCCAATCCTGATACCATTTTTAAAGTATCTCTTTGGCTACATTAAGGAGCTCTGGTGGCACAGTGCCTAAGGCATTTGACTGCTAGCCAGAAGGTTGACGGGTAGTTGAAACCCACCAGCCTCGCTGCAGAAGGAAGGTGGGGCAATCAACTTCCCTGAAGATTTATCACCTCGGAAACCCAATGGAGGTTGCTATGAGTCAGAATTGACTTAATGGAAGGGTTGTTTTCTTCAGCTACATTAATGGAAATTGAAGTGAACAGGCTGCTAGCCATTCCTTTTAAGGCAAATCCCTAGCATGTGAGTAGCGGGGAACTGACAGAAGTTGAGCATCTAAAGGTTGACTTCCTCTTCAATCTGAAGGAAGATTGGGCAATATACTTCTGTACAGATTTACCTCCTCGGAAACCCAAAAGGAGTCACTATGAGTTGGAATTGACTTGATGGCAGTGAGTTTGGTTTATATACATACACACACCCACATACACACCCACACACACACCCACACACACATATATATTTATACATATAAAGAAGCTCTGGTGGCATGGTGCCTAAGGCATTTGATTGCTCAGTAGAAGGTTAGCAGTTCAAATCCACCAGCAGCTTCATGAAAGGAAGATGCAGCAATCTACTTCTGTAGATTTTACCATCTTGGAAGCTCAGTGGGGCTCACTAAGGGTCACAATCAACTAGGTGGCAGTGAGTATGGTTTTATATATATATTTGAAAACCCCACAATTATAATTACTCATCAAATAAATTTTAGTTTTAAATAAAGAGCTAGAACTAGGAAGTATGAGGCATAAAAATAAAATTACATTTCCTTGGGACTCCAAAATATTAGTATATAGTCATGTGATGATTACAGCCAAGAAAATTTATAGAGGTATGCTAATCTGTAACACAGGCATCTCTAGGAGTCATAATCAACTCAACAGCAAGGGATTTTGGTATTGAGTTCATCAGATTTGTCATATGCGAAGTATTGAGGATAAACATAAATAAAGTGAAAGAATGAAATATTTAAATATCAATCCAAGATAGTAGCAGAAAAGATGTCGCAAAAGTGTTACCTAATTAATTAATTCATTTCAAAATGAGTAATCTAGACATTAATTGCTGTTGGCATTATCAAGGAAAAATACTTCAGACTAGCAGATAAAGTGAGAATTTACAGTGGAAGAGAGATTTGAATTTACATTGAAGGATTTGGAACAGGTAGAGAAAGGAAAAAATACATTTTATCCCAGGGCGTACTTCAAGAATCTGACTTTGGAGAATTCTATGCTGTATGTGGGGGAATAAATCCAGTTCATATCCAATTCTACAGGGTCTTAATAATTTACTCACATGTAGCAATCAATTCAGCAAGTGTTGACTATAGCATTTCTGAAGCTTTTTAAACTTTTGGCTCATCAGACAAAAACATCTTGTTGAATTCTGTATTAAGACTTCATGAGAACAGTTGGTTCACTTTGTTTTCCTTTAAGTATTATTTTAATGACAATCAACAGTCTCTTGGATACAGTGAAGGAAAGAATAGAGGAAAGGTGCTGATATAGGAACCACCCAATTAGAGCCTCGACAAGGGCAAAGATAGTGGGATCCCATCAAAATACAAAAATATGAATTGAAAGGGGACTTTAGCAAGACTTGGCTACTAAGCAATCAAGGTGTGGATCAGGGAGGATAGAAAGAAGAAGGAAGCCTTGACAAGAAAAGATTGGAAATAGTCAGGAAGTTACAAATATTAGATTTGGCAGAAAGGTTAATGCTGGACATGCAGACTGGAGAAGTTACTTGATAAATGAAATTATCTGAGTGTTTGAGAGACTGACTTATCAATTTCTTCTTAATGTAATATCTGATATTTTCTCTCTTGTTGGTTGAAAACAGCACTTGTTCTTGTTTTCTTTCTCTGTGTGTGTATGTTTAAGTTAAATTGTGGTGAAAACATACACAACAAGACATTCACCAGCATAACAACTTCCATATTTATACCTCAGAGAAACTAATGACATTTTTCATGTTGTGCCACCATTATTGCCACCCTGTTTCAAAACATTCCACCACCACTAGCATAAGCTCAATGCCCCTCAAACAAAAGC
>NW_006921857.1:4132202-4139894 GCF_000298275.1 Orycteropus afer afer | reverse complement strand
TTCCTGCTAACCAACAAACAAAAGTTCCCTTCCATGTATAAACCATTTCTTGACTTTTTACAGTAGTCCAAAAACCAAACCAAACTCACTGCCGTCGAGTCGAGTCCAACTCATAGCAAGTGCTCTTTGGGTTTCTAAGGCAATATCACTGTGGAAGTAGATTGCCCAATCTTCCTTCCGAGGAGTGGCTTGTGGGTTTGAACCACCAGCCTTCTTGTTAGCAGTCAAATGCCTTAGGCACTATGCCACTACAGTTCCCTTTATAGTAGTGGACTAATACAATATTTGTCTTTCTGTGATTGACTTGTTTTACTCAGCATAATGACCTACAAATTCATCCATGTTATGTGGTGCTTTGCAGATTCTACATTATTATTTAGTGATGCATAGAATTCATTGTGTATACTAGCACATTTTGTGTATCTATTCCTCAGTTTATCAGCACTTAGATAGTTTCCATGTCTTTGCTTTTGTGAATAGTGCTGCATTGAACATGAGGGTGCAAGTATCTATTCATGCCCTGCCTCTCACTTCTCTAGGATATATACCTAGTAATGGGATTGCTGGATCAAATGGTAGTTCTATTTCCAATATTTTAAGGAGTTGCCATAATGATTCCCACGGTGTTTGCATCATTTAGAGTCCCACCAGCAGTGTATGAGAGTCACAGTCTCTCCACATTCTAGCCAGCATTTGTTATTTTTTGTCTTGCTGAACTTTGCTATTAATGCTGGGGTGAGATGATATCTCATGGTTGTTTTCATTTGCATCTCTCTAATGGTTAATGATCACGAACAGTTCATGTGTTTGTTGCCTGCCTGATTATCTTCTTTGGTGAAATGTCTGTTCATGTCTTCTGCCCATTTTTTAATTGGATTGTTTGTCTTTTTGATGTTGAGGTATTGGAATTGTCTGTAGATTTTAGAGATAAGTCTTTTGTCTGATTGGTCATTACCGAATGTTTTTTCCCATTTTGTTTGTTCTCTTTCTGCTGTTTGGAGAAGTCTTTTGGTGCACATAAATATTTAATTTTTAGAATGGCCCAATCATGTTTATCTTCTGCTGTTTGTGCATCTTGGGCTATGCTTGATAGTCTATTAATGCCATATATTAGGATGCCTAAATTTGTCCTAAATTTGAGACAAACTAGGAAGAAGGAAGAGGCCATCCACTTTTCAATAACTTGGCCAGGGATAACCTTATGAATAGCAGAGAAATACTGTCTGATACATTATTGGGCAACTTTATGAATAGCTTGGAAACATTGTCCCACACAGTGCAGGAAGACCAGCCCCTTGGGTCAGAAGGCACTCAAAATAGGACTGGGAAAGAGCTGCCTCATCAAAGTAGAACCAACCTTAATGATATGGATAAAGAAAATCTTTTGGGACTTCCATGTGTTGATGTGGCAAAACTCAAATCAAGAAGAACAGCTGGAAACATCCATTAATAATTGGAACATGGAATGTATGAAGTACAAATCTAGGAAAATTGGAAATTGTCAAAAATGAAATGGAACACATGAAGATTGATATCCTAGGCATTAGTGAGCTGAAATGGACCGGTTTTGGCCATTGTGAATGAGACAACCATATGATCTACTATGCCAGAATGACAGTTTGAAGAGGAATGGCTTGGCATTCATCATCACAAAGGATGTTTCAAGATCTGTCCTGAAGTACAATGCTGTTAGTGATAGGATAATATCCATACGCCTACAAAGAAGACCTGTTAATACTACTGTTATTCAAATTTGTGCACCAAGTACCAAAGCCAAAGTTGAGGAAACTGAAGATTTTTACCAACTTCTGCAGTCTGAAATTGACTGAATGTGCAGTCAGGATGTGTTAATTATCACTGGTGACTGGAATGCAAAAGGTGGAAGCAAAGAAGAATCACCAGTAATTGGAAAATTTGGCCTTGGTGACAGAAATAATGCTGAAACTCGCATGGTAGAATTTTGTAAGACCAATGACTTATTCATTGCAAACACCTTTTTTCAGTAACACAAACGGCGACTGTACATATGGTCTTCACCAGATGGAACACACAGGAATCAGATTGACTACATCTGTGGCAAGAGGTGATAGAGAAGCTCAATATCTTCAGCCAAAACCAGGCCAGGAACTGATTGTAGAACAAACCATCAACTGCTCATATGCAAGTTCAAGTTGAAGACAATTAAAACAAGTCCATGAGAGCTAAAACAGGACCTTGAATATATCCCTCATGGATTTAGAGACCATCTAAAGAAAAGATTTGATGCATGGAACACCAGTGATCAAAAACCAGAAGAATTGTGGATGATATCAAAAGCATCATCCATGAAGAAACCAAGAGGTCGTTAAAAAATGAGAAAGAAAGAAAAGACCAAAATGGTTGTCAGAAGAGACTCTGAAACTTGCCCTTGAGTGAAGAGTAGCTAAAGCAAGTGGAAGAAGTGACAAGATAAAAGAGCTGAACAGAAGATTTCAAAGGGGAGCTTGAGCAGACAGAGGCAATTACTATAATGAAATGTGCAAAGACCTGGAGTTAGAAAACCAAAAGGGAAGAACATGCTAGACATTTCTCAAGTTGAAAGAACTGAGAAAAAACTAGAGCCTCAAGTTGCACTATTGAAAGATTCTATTGCCAAAATAATGAATGATGCAGGAAGCATCAAAAGAAGATGGAAGGAATACACAGAGTCACTGTACCAAAAAGAACTGGTCGATCTTCATCCATTTCATATGCAGCATATGTTCAAGAAACAATGGTATTGAAGGAAGGAGTTGAAGCTGCACTGAAGGAATTGGGGGAAGAACAAGGCTCCAGGAATTGACAGAATACCCAATGAGATGTTTCAACAAATCGATTTCCCTCTGGTGGCACTCACTCAGCTATCTCGAGAGATTTGGAAGACAGCTACCTGGCCAACTGACTGGAAGAGATCCACATTTGTACCCATTCCAAAGAAAAGTGACCCCCCACAATGTGGAAATTTCCAAACAATATCGTTAACATTGCATGCAAGTAAAATCTTACTGAAGATAATTCAAAAACGGTTGCAGCAGTATATTGACAGAAAACTTCCTGAAATGCAGGCTGGATTCAGAAAAGGATGTGGAATGAGGGATATCATTGCTGATGTCAGATGGATCTTGGCTGAAAGCAAAGAATACCCGGAAAGATGTTTACTTGGGTTTTATTGACTATACAAAAGCATTTGATTGTGTGGATCATAACAAATTGTGGATAACATTGAGAAGAATGGGAATTCCAGAACACTTAATTGTACTCACGAGGTACCTGTACATAGACCAGGAGACCATCGTTCGGACAGAAAAAGGGGACAGTGCATCATTTAAAATCAAGAAGGGAGTGTGTCAGGGTTGAATCCTTTTACCATACTAATTCAGTCTGTATGCTGAGCAACTAATCTGAGAAGCTAGACTATATGAAGAAAAACATGCATCAGGATTGGAGGAAGACTCATTAACAACCTGTGATACACAGACAATACAACTTTGCTTGCTGAAAGTGAGGATGACTTGAAGCACTTACTGATGAAGATTGAAGACTACAGTCTGCAGTATGGATTATATCTCAATATAAAGAAAACAAAAATCCTCACAACTGGACCGATAAGCAGCATCATGATAGATGGAGAAAAGACTGAAGTTGTCAAAGACTTCACATTGCTTGGTTCTGCAATCGATACCTGTGGAAGCAGCAGTCAAGATATCAAAAGACATATTGCATTGGGCAAATCTCTTACAAAAGACCTCTTTCAAGTGCTGAAGAGCAAAGATGTCTCCTTGAAGACTAAGATGTGCCTGACCAAGCCATGGTTATTTTCAGTTGCCTCATCTGCATGTGAGAGCTGGACAATAAATAAGGAAGACTGAAGAAGAGTTGATACTTTTGAATTGTGGTGTTGGTGAAGAATGCTGAAAGTACTGGGGAATGCTAAAAGAACTGACAAATCTACCCTGGAAGAAGTACAGCTGGAATGCTCCTTGGAAGCAAGAATGGCCAGACATCATCTCATCTACTTTGGTCATGTTGTGAGAAAGGACCATTCCCTGGAGAATGATTTCATGCTTGGTAAGGTGGAGGGTTGACAAAAGAGAGGAATACCCTCAACAAAATGGACTGACATGGTGGCTATAACAATGGGCTTAGGTATAGCAAGTATATTGTGAGGCTAGTGTAGGACCAGGCAATGTTCTGTTCTGTTGTACGTAAGGTCACTATGAGTTGGAGATGACTCAACGGCACATAACAGCAACAACAACCAAAATGTAACACAGAAACATGAAATGAGCACATGTGATAGGAAAAATGGATCCGATAGACGTGCTGGATTCAGGCTTGCCACAAACCTCCAATTTGCATAAAATGCAAACTTTAGAGCCTTCCCCTTGCTCCTTCCTTTGGGGTGGGAGGTTTAGCTTGATTGACACTTGACTCTGTGTGTGTGTGTGTGTGTGTGTGTATGCTCTTTCACATAATACACTTGGTTTGCCCACTTTGGGGTTAAAACCGCAATGCTAATTTGTAATAATGATATTATAATAAATTTTAAGGTTAGTAGAGGGTGCACCTTTTCTCTAGTGTGCGTGAATTGTGGCTTGGAATTCCCCTTATTGCTTGCAGCTTAGCCTGCAGCTTGCTTTTGTTGCTGTGACTGGTTAGGACCCTCTCTTCTGTTTCCTCTGCACCTGCTCTTCCTGGGGCTGTTTTTCCCACACCTGGTCTTCCTACCCAATTAACTACCTAACAGTTTTTTTTTTTTTTTTTTTTAAATATTGTTGGAACCATGTATATACAAAGGAGCTCTGGTAGAACAGTGCCTAAGGCATTTGACTGCTAACCAGAAGGCTGGCCGTTTAAAGAGGATACCTGTTCTGTTGCTATTGTTTTCAGGTGCCATCCATTCAGCTGTGACTCATAGCAACCCTATGTACAAGAGAATGAAATGTTGCCCAGTCATGCACAATGCTCAGAATCCTTGTTATGCTTGAGCCCATAGTTGCAGCCACTGTGTCAATTCACCTTCTCCTTTTTCACTGATGGTCCATTTTACCAGGCATGATATCCTTTTCCAGGGAATGGTCCTTGGACCACTCTTTTCTTTTAAGAATAGAAATTTTTTTGCAGTTTTTTTCACTTAGTTGTAACCGTGTATATTCAAAGAGAATACCTGTTTTAGTCTTTTCTTAATCATAAAATTTTAAATATAGTTACCAATATCTCTTTATTTGTTTTCAAATGTTGTTGTTACTTGCTGTGGAGTTGGCTCTGACTCACAGTGATACTATGTACAACAGAACAAAACACTGCCTGGTCCTGCACTAGACTCAAAATATTTGCTACACCTGAGCCCGTTGTTATAGCCATCGTGTCAATCCATCTCCTTGAGGATCTTCCCCTTTTTCCCTTACCATCCACTGTACCAAGCATGATAGCTTTCTTCAGGGAATGGTCCCTTCTGACAACATGACCAAAACAGTGAGATGAAGTCTGGCCATTTTCCCTTCTAAGGAACATTCCAGTTGCATTTCTTCCAGGACAGATTTGTTAGTTCTTCTGGCAGTCCATGGCACTTTCAGTATTCTTTGGCAACACCACAACTCAGAAACATCAACTCTTCTTTGGAAACCCAAGGCCTCGGAAACCCAAGGAGGGGTTGCTATGAGTCGGGTCCAACTTGACAGCACATAACAACAACAACAGTAGTCTTCAAAGAGATATCTTTGCTCGTCAGCACTTTAAAGAGGTCTTTTGCAGATTTGCCCAGTGCAATTCATTGTTTAATTTCTTGACTGCTGCTTCCATTGGTGTTGGTGGAACCAGGCAATGTAAAATGTTTGACAACTTCAATCTTCTCTCCATTTACTGTGATGCTGCTTATTGATCCAGTTGTGAGGATTTTCATTTTCTTTATGTGGAGGTGTAATCCGTACTTCAGACTATACTCTTTTATCTTCATCAGTAAGTGCTCCAAGTCCTCTTCACTTTCAGCAAGCAAGGCTGTGTTGTCTACATATTGCACGCAGATTGTTAATGAGCCTTCTTCCCATCCTGATGCCACGCTCTTCTTCATAAAGTCCAGCTTCTTGGATTATTTGCTCAGCATACAGATTGAATAAGTATGGTGAAGGGATACAACCATGACACACTCCCTTCCAGATTTTAAATCATGCAATATCCCTTTGTTCTCTTTGAACAGAATATTTATTTCCAAATATTTGACTATAATTCATAAATTTTCATAATTACATATTTGTATATTTTCAGCAAGATTTGTGAATCACTCATGTCCACTGAAAGAATGCAATTTCAGTCTAGTTTTGACTAACTACTTAAATGATGTAGGAGTGGACTAAAATTTCTCCTGTAATTTCCATGTGCCAGCCATGTTATGTTTATTTTCTTATTTTAACCTCATAAAAAGGTAGGTTTTCTATTATTCATTTATGAGTTGAAAAAAGGTTAAACAGTATGTGGTGAAATTTAAACTCAGTGTGTCCTGACACCAAAGTTCGACGTTTTACTTACATTATGCTGGAGTGAGTTAGTGACTTATAAAGTAAAATTTGGGGCCATTGAGGACAGTGAAGTTTAATGTGTCTCTTTTTGTATATAATGGTTCTTCTTCTTATTATTTACCTTCTGTATTGACCTAAACTTTCCCATGATAACCTCCATAGATATAAAGATTATGGCACTATGGTCACCCACTTGGGAAGTTGACAGCTGCTGTAGCTGAATCCAGCTTTTGTCATCATTCATGACCTGCATTTGACACTTTATCCCAGCTATCCTTGCTTAGTGTACAATGTATTCCATTAGAATAATTACTACTTGTCACCTTCTATTTAAAAGACAGCTCCTCTTAGTCATCTCAGACATGTAAGCATCACGTGATAATGCACCATATCAGTGTTGGCTCCTGTGTTCTAATCCATCTGTAGTTACCTGTGTCCTCTGTCTTTCTTATTTTCTCACAATGTCTGAAACTAATTTATACCTAAACTTAAGATTGTCATTCTGTCACTTGTATTGAAAGGATTCTTCTTACTTTTAAAATAATAGTCAAACACTTATTAAGGACTAATATTTTCTGAACATAAAGCATTAAGCATACTCAAAGAATTTAGAGTCTGTGTTCATTCTGTTAAGAATAACGAACATTTAAAGTAGAAGTAGAGGAAGGAATGAGAGTGCTGACTCAAGGACAGGATAATAACTAAATCCAAAAGGCATAAATCATGTGTCGAGGGTTATTATAATGCCTGTATTAAAAACTTTGATTAAATTCAAAGATCTGGGTTACTTTCATTTGGTTTAAGGGAGAGATAGCAATATATATATATAGAGAGAGTTGTATAATCTTTGTTTTGCTTAAGCCCTTATTCATAGACATCTGTTAAGGTTTATTTTACTTAGGAGAGTTAATCTAAAATGCACTTTGTAATTTCTGTGTATCTCAATTTGACACTTTAAGAAAACAAAATAAGTCATGTCTGCAATTTGGAATCACACATGCTTTGTATTTACTTTATGACTTGCATTCACACTGTCCTCACTGCAGCTTTGTTATCAGACATCCAGGTTCAAGTTTTAGCCTTTTTAACTTTACAAACTGATTGGCCTTGAGCAAGTTATATAACCTCTCTGAACCTTTTTTAATTTTTTTTTTTTTTT
>NW_006921857.1:4122023-4131382 GCF_000298275.1 Orycteropus afer afer | reverse complement strand
AAGTAAAATCTTACTGAAGATAAATCAAAAATAGTTACAGCAGTATATTGACAGAGAACTTCCAGAAATGCAAGCTGGATTCAGAAGAGGATATGATATGAGGGATATCATTGCTGATGTCAGATGGATCTTAGCTGAAAGCAAAGAATACCAGAAGGGTATTTACTTGTGTTTTATTGACTATGCAAAAGCATTTGATTGTGTGGATCATAACAAATTATGGATAACATTGAGAAAATGGGAATTCCAGAACACTTAACTATGCTTATGAGGAACATGTACATAGACCAGGAGGCTGTCGTTTGGACAGAACAAGGGACACCGCATGGTTTAAAATCAAGAAGGAAATGTATCAGGGTTGTATCCTTTCACCATACTTATTCAATCTGTATGCTGAACAAATAATGCAAGAAGCTGGACTATATAAAGAAGAATGTGGCATCAGGATTAGAGGAAGAAACAATCTGCATTATGCAGATGACACAACTTTCCTTGATGAAAGTCAGGATGACTTGAAACACTTACTGATGAAGATTGAAGACTGCAATCTGCAGTATGGATTACACCTTAATATAAAGAAAACAAAAATCCTCACAATGGGACTAATAAGCAGCATTACGATAAATGGAGAAAAGATTGCCATTGTCAAAGACTTCATGTTACTTGTTTCTACAATCAACACCAATGGAAGCAGCAGTTAAGATATGAGACATCGTATCACACTGGGCAAATCTTCTGCAAAGGACCTCTTTCAAGTGCTGAAGAGCAAAGATGTTTCCTTGAAGACGAAGGTACGCTTGACAAAAGCCATGGTATTTTCAGTCACCTCATATGCATGTGAGAGCTGGACAATGAAAATGGAAGGCCAAAGAAGAGTCAATGCTTTTTGAGTTGTAGTGTTGGCAAAGAATGCTGAAAGTATCATGGACTGCTAAAAGAATGAACAAATCTGTCCAGGAAGAAGACCGGCCAGAATGCTCCTTGGAAGTGAGAATGGCCAAACTTCATCTCACATACTTTGGTCATGTTGTAAGAAGGGACCATCCCCTAGAGAAGGATATCACACTTGGCAAAGTGGAGCGAACTAACAAACAGACAGCTGCCGTGGAGTCAGATCCGACTCAAAGTGACCCCTTCTTGGGTTTCTGAGTCTATTCTATGGAAATAGATTGCCCAACCTTCCTTCTGAGGAGTGGCCTTCTGGTTAGCAGTCAAATGCCTTAGGCATGAAAAAGGGGAAGGTCTTCAATGAGATGGATGGACACAGTGCCTGCAACGATGGGCTCAGGTATAGCAAGGATTGTGGGACTGGCACAGGACTGGGCAGTGTTTTGTTCTGCTGTACATGAGATCACTATGAGTCAGGGATGACTGAATGGTACCTTACAACAAGACATGCAATTTTTTCTCCCTTAACAATTTTTGCTGCGGTTTTTATCATTAACTGAGAAAAAGCTTTGTTTTGTAACCTAGAGGTGAGTACAATCAACTAGCAATTTATTATCTTGAGTTCCCAGGTTACTGCTCAATGAAAAGAGATTTCTTTAAGCTAAAATTAATTTCCAAATCTGTACCTTCTAAATAATGTATAATTTTATAACAGTGATGAATAAAAAACCAAAACTCACTGCTGTCGAGCCAGATCTGACTCATAGAGACCACTACTTGGGTTTTCGAGGCAGTATCACTACGAAGTAGATTGCTCCATCTTTCTTCCAAGGAATGGCTGGTGGGTTTGAACTGCCAGGCTTCTGGTTAGCAGTCAAATGTCTTAGGCACTATGCCACCAGAGCTCCTAACAATAATAAATAGAGAGGACAAAAATATATTTTTAGATGAATTGATTCAAATCTATATTTGTTAAATTTAGTTTATGGGTACATTATATCACATTTGGGAAGAAACATTTTTTATAGTTCTGTAATGTTTACTGACAAGGTCTGTAACAGTAGATAATAATTATTCTGCATGACTATACCTTTTTTTTTTGCAATAAGTTATATAATCACTGAAAAAGTGACCTTGCTAGATGAGAGAGAAGGCAAGAGAGACATATAGTGCCTCTTGAGAACAGGTGGAGTGATGCGTATCAGGAGAAGACACTAAAGATTTATTGTCTGTGGCAAAGGAAACACAGATCTCTGCTTTTACAGTAAGTGTTTTTGACATCACCCATGGTAAAGGGTGATTGGAAGCTGGAGGTTAGAAAATGTTCTGCTGAAGGAAAATAATGAACATTTTTATGTTGTTTGTATTATGGGCTTGTCTTGCTGTTTAGTCTTAGTAATACTTATGACTTGAATGATAGTCATGTCAAGCCAATCCTTGTTGTACATAGGACCTTGCTACCCAAATAATAATATAACATAATATAACCATTATGTACAACCAGATTCTGTTATGAAAACAAGTTGCTATATGAACCAGCATAGTTCCCCCCTTCCAATTTCATATTTTGTTTACTGAGAACTTTCTTCTCTGTTTATGTGAGCTATTTTAAGATCGAACAGTGTGGATGATGCACTTGGCCTGAAGTTTGAAGGAAAGAGGACAATCCTAATGGGAAGAACTGCAGACTTTGCAGTATCACCTCTCAGGGTCTTAAAACAGCCCCACCTGGCAAAGAAGTGCAGATTATGATTGAGTTATTGTAATTGGGTTCCTATTTGCTTCTGACCAGAAGAAGCAGACATCTTAACACACAGAAAAGATTCACGGCAATTTGGAATATTGTCTATATGGGTAAAGACATCTTTGCTTTATTGAGAAGACAGGTAAGGGGTATTGTGCCCATCTTATTTTGTATGGTATCTAGATCCTAGGATTTTAGAATTAGATATTTTAGGATTAGAGTTCTTAGTTTATTGGATCTAAACTCTCTGATGTATTTCTTTCTCTATATTCATGTAACAATAGCCATTCTAAACAAATAAATGCCTCTAATGAAAAACAAAAACAGGGAGGTTACTCTGATTCATCATTTATTCTCAGTCTTTTTTTTTTTTTTTTTTTGGTAACATGCATTCAGCCTGTGGGAATTACTTTTTAAATATTTGTTGGGCAGTTCATGAGAAATACACGAATGCTCCATTTCTATTTCTTCCATGGTAGTTTTGATATTCTACTAAAATAGAAATGATCCTAGATTTAATTTTCCCAAATTGAGATAATTTTGCCAAATTGAGATAATGTAATCCAGCTCCCCCTTTGGAAGAGTGGAGACACTCATTTTCTCAGCTGCCAGGAGTCTTGGCCGTTGACAATTTACAACTGAGTCCCTCTCAGAGTTTCTCTCAGCCTAAGGCAGCCTTCTTGGCCCTCTCCTGGGGTAGCCCACATTTAATGTCTGATTGATGTGGGGGTGCTAAGGCTTGGCTCCCTATGCCAATTCAGAGCAACTGGATAGCTAGAGTTTTCCTACCTTCTGAGCTCTCCACAGGATTGACTGAGGCCTCTGTTGCAATTATGTCAGAGTACAGATTCTCCCTTTGCCCAATCCTACTTCCCTTACAGAAACAGATGGTGTTTCTGAGAACACTTTTTTTACACATAAATTTCCATCTCACAATCTGTTCCTTGGGACACATTACCTAATTTAGTAACCATTTTACTGTCTCACCATACCTGATTCCAGTCCTGAGTGTACTATTTACTAACTCTGTACTCTTCAGCAAGTTCTTAATCTCTCTAAAACTCCTTTTTTCCCCCCTCTAAATATTTACATTGGGAATTGTTACATAAAAGTGCTTTCCTCATAGGGTTGTTTAAGGATTAAATGACAAATAAGGCACATAGGCCAATGTTTGAAACTCAGGAAAGTTCTAAGTAAATATTTTGCTATTTTTCATCATATATATTATTATACCTCTCAAGTTGATTATCTCTACTCCTCAATTTCATGCTAATCCTGCATTTTACCATTTTTATACTTTCCATTTTGGATGAACTTTCTTTTGCTTTTAAAATTGTATTTTTAGTTTATGCAGTGGGCATATCCAGAATATATATTTATGTATAGGAAAAATAGATTATGGTCTATCTGTGATGACCAAAGTCAGTTTTAATTTAGGTTTTAGTTGGTATAATTCTGACTTTTTTGATTGCACAAGGTGCCTTCATTGTTAAGACCATTCAGTATCTTCATCTCAGAGGTGATGTGGCTAAACCTTCTATGGGAGTGCCACATAAACACTGCATAACAAGGCAGAATGGCTGTGAGGCATAATTTTTAGCTCAAGAAAACTGAGTGTTTTGTCTCCAACATGTTTTGGGCATCTCAAGTTCGTATATAGGAGATTTTTTTAAGGCAGAAAACATAAAATTGCTTCTTTGCTTTATTTTATTGTATTATTATTTAATTATTGTGAGAATTTAATAAGTTAATACATATAAAAGAATGAGAATATTCCCTGGGACAGAGTAAGCTCTCAGTAAATGTGCATTAATAACTTACCCATTAGTAATAGTATGTTATCAGTGCTTTTCTTACAAGAAAATTATGTAAAAGTATGCTGGTTGGCATAAAAATGTGAAAGCTAAATTGTATTGGGAATTTTGATGAATAAGATTGTTTTATGGTCAGATGGAACTTGACTGAAAGCAAAGAAACTAGAAAGATGTTTACCTGTGTTTTACTAACTATGAGAAGGCATTTGACTCTATAGATCATAATAAACTACAGATAAGATTGAAAAGAATGGGAATTCCAGAACACTTCATTGTGCTCATGAGGAACCTGTACATAGACCAAGATGCTGTCAGTAGAACAGATGAAGGGGATATTGCATGGTTTAAAATCAGGAAAGGTGTATGTCAGGGTTATATCCTTTCAACATAATGATCCAATCCTTATGCTAAGCAAATAATCCAAGAGGCTGGACTATATGAAGAAGAATGCAGCTTCAGGGATGGAGGAAGACTCATTAACAACCTACAATATGCAGACAACACAACATTGCATGCTGTAAGTGAAGATGACTTGAAGTACTTACAGATGAAGATCAAATGCTACAGTCTTCAGTATGAATTACATCTCAACATAAAGAAAACAAAAAAATTCACTACTGGACCAATAAGCAACATCATGACAAATGGAGAAAAGACTGAAGTTGTCAGGGATTTGATTTCACTTGGATCCACAGTCAACATTCACAGAATTAGCAGTCAAGAAATCAGACATCATATTGCACTGGGCAAATCTGCTGCAAAAGACCTCTTTAAAGTGATAAGAAGCAAAGATGTCACTTTGAAGGCTAAGATTCACCTAATCCAAGTCTTGGTAATTTCAGTCACCTCGTATTCATGTGAAAGCTGAACAATTAATAAGGAAGATGGAAGAAGATTCCTTTGAATTATGGTGTTGGTGAAGAATACTGAAAATACCATGAGCTGCCAGAAGAATGAACAAATCTGTCTTGGTAGAAGTGCAGCCAGAATGCTCCTTGGAAGCAAGAATGGCCAGACTTTTGGTCATGTTTTCAGAAGGGACTATTCCCTGGAAAGGATATCAGGCTTGGTAAAGTAGCGTGCCAACAAAAAAGGGGAAGACTCTCAATAAGATGGATTGGCACAGTGGCTGGAATGATGAGCTTAAGTGTAGCAAGGACTTTGAGAATGGCACACGACCAGGCAATATTTCATTCTATTGTACATAGGGTGACTATGAATAGGAGTCAGCTCAATGGCTCCTAACAACAACAACTCAAGCCATGGTATTTTCAATTGCTTCATATGCATGTGAGAGCTGGACAATGAATAAAGAAGACCAAAGAAGATAACTTTGAATTATGGTGTTAGCAAAGAATACCGACAAGACCATGGACTACCCAACAAACAAATCTTTCCTGGACGAAGTGCAGCCAGAATGGTCTTTAAAAACAGGAATGACCAGATTTCACCTCACCTACTTTGGTCATGGTTAGAAAGGACCAGACCCTGGAGAGAAATATCATGCTTTGTAAAGTAGAGGGTCAGTGAAAAAGGGGAAGACCTCAACAAGATGGATTGACACCGAGGCTGCAACAATGAGCTCAAGCATAGCAGGGATTTGTGAGGCTAGTGCATGACTTGGAATCGTTTTGTTCTGTTGTACAGAGGGTTGCTTAAATTTGGAGGCTACTAGATGGCACTTAAGAACAACAAAAACATGATTAGATTAACTGCTGTTATATAAAGAGAATCTGGCATATATTCCTAAACAGGAGATTTGCATATGGGGCTTTTATACACATTGTCTAACCTACTTAGTGGACTTTCTTATCATCACCTTTAATATCCAGTTCTCTATAGAAACAAATGTAGTTGAAGGATGAGGAAGCTTCACGTTCATCAATTACATAGCTCTAGTGTGGAAGAGGTTATCACCAAAAGAACTGCTAGGAAACTGTGGTTTCATTAGACAAATACAGTACACCAAACCAAAAACCAAACCTACTATATTCGATAGTGAGCATGTAGGACAGAGCAGAATGCCCATAGGGTTTCCATGGCTGTAAATCTTTATGGAAGCAGACTGCTTCATCTCTCTCTTGTGAAGTGACTGATGGGTTTAAACCACCAACCTTTTGGTTAAGTACTTTTTACCACTGTGCCTCCGGGGCTTCTAATTACAGAAAACAATTCTGCAATTTTAATTGAATGTCTTTATCTTTCTGTTGGCAGGAGTCATCTCTGTATGCTGAAATTTTGGACTCTAGGGAGAAAATACTGGGCTAGAGAGAAGGAGAATCAATGTGGCAGGAGAGTCTGTCAGCAGTGGTAGACATGCTTAATATATTTAGAAGATTAATGCGCTATTGAAATTAAAATCTCCAGCACAAAGCATGTTGTACCAAACTCACAAATATGTGTACAACAACCATATGGGCTAGACCTTAGGCCAGTGGCTTGCTTTTATATTATGATAGGCATAGAATAGACCTTTTTGTGTGTGTGTGTGATCTCTGAAAAAAATATCTTTTATTTGTCACACAGTTAGAAATATACCTAACAACAAGAATTCGTGTTCACATTTTTCCCCCCGAGCAGTATAGTACATCATTTTTTGGTGAGATGCCAGAATATGATAGTGTGAAAATATGAACATTTTTCTCTTACTGCAGCAGTTTAAAATGGTCTTGTGATTTAATGGCTTTTAATGAGTATAACAGTAGTAATTATTTCTATATATAATACAATATATTAACCACCATGGTTAAAAACGAAGCAATACTTAAGGTAATGTATTACTTTTGCAGCATTATTTTAATTTTTCTGTAGGGACTGAATTAGTCATAGAGAGCTTGGCATGAAAAATGCAAAAGCATTGTAGATACATTTAATAGACCTGAATTCTAGAGCCCTCTCCTCTTTACTGCTTTTCTGTCACTGTTCTCTGGTTCACAGAGATGCCCTCTAGAGTGAAATATTTTGTAATTTGTATGAGGAGCACTACCAGTTTAGGTTAGGTTTTGCAAATCCTCTGGCAGATTTTAGTTAGCTTGATTCAAGCTCAGAAATGAGTGGCAATTTTCCTTCAGACTTAGCAAAAGGACGTGCCTTTTTGTTCAGTGTTCTCCTTTTCTATTGACCATCCCTGGCTAAATGAGCAATAATAATATTTGTAATCAACATTGTGATAGCTTTTGCGTAGAGATGAGACGGCAAGTTGTGAGGAATGTTGTTGTTAGGTGCCATCAGTCAGTTTCTACTCATTGTGACCCCAAGTACAACAGAACAAAACCCTGGCTGGTCTCAGAACTATTACTGTGCTTACACCCATTGTTGCAACCACTGTGTCAACCCATCTCCTTGAGGGTTTTCCTCTTTTTTTATTGACCTTTTATTTACAAACATAGTATCCTTCTCCAGGCATTGGTCACTCCTGATAACAAGTCCAAAGAAAGTGAGAAAAAGTCTTACCATCTTCCCATCCAAGGAACATACTGGCTTGTACTGCTCCCAGACAGATTTGTTCATTTCTTGGGAAATCCATAGTGTATTCAATTTGTTCACCAACATCCTAATTCAAATACACCAATTCTTCTTCTGTTTTGCTTATGCATTGTGCAGTTTTCCTGTGCATATGATGCAATTGAAAATACTGTGACTTGGGGCAGGTGCACCTTAATCCTCCAGTTAATTTTTTTTTTTTTTTTAACATTTTAAAGAAATCTTTTGTAACAGATTTTCCCAATGCAAAATGTCATTTGATTTCTTGACTGCTACTTCCATGGGTGTTGATTATGGGTCCGAATAAAATGAAATCCTTGACAACATCATTATTTTCTCCATTTTTCATGATATTGCTTATTGGTTCACTTATGAGGATTTCTCTTTTCTTTATGTTGGGATATAATCCTTAGTAAAGGCTTTAGACTTTGATCTTCCTCAGTATTTCAAGACCTCTATACCTTAAGCTAGCAAATTTGTATAATCTACTTATTGAAGGTTGTTGATAAGTCTTCCTCCCATCCTGATGCTGTGTTCTTTGTATAGTTAGATTTCTCGTGTTATTTGCTCAGCATACAGAATGAATAAGTTTGATGAAGAGATGCAGTCCTGACACCTACCTTTCCTGATTTTAAATCATGCAGTATACCCTCATTCTGCTCCAATGACTGCCCTTTGGTCTGTATACAGGTTCCTCATGAGCATAATTAAGTGTTCTGGAACTCCCACTCTTCAGAGTTGTCCATAATTTGTTATTTATGAAGCACGCAGTCAAATGCCTTTGCATGGTCAATAAAACATGTAAACATCTTTCTGGTATTCTCTGCTTTCAGACAAGATCCATTTGAGATCAGCATTGATATCTCTCATTCTACATCCTCTTCTGAATCTGGCTTGAATTTCAAGCAGTTCTCTGCCAATGTACTGCTGTAATCATTTTTTCATTATCTCCAGCAAAATTTTACTTATGTGTGATATGAATGATATTGTTCAATAATTTCTGCATTTTTTTTGGGTCAGTGTCCTTTGGAATGGGCAACAATACAGATTTCTTCCATTCAGTTGGTCATGTAGTGGTCTTCCAAATTTCTTGGCATAGGTTGAGCATTTCCAGCATTGAATCCATTTGTTGAAACATCTCAATTGGAATTCCATCAATTCCTGGAGCCTTGTTTTTTCGTCAGCACCTTCAGTGCAGCTTGGACATCTCCTTCAGTACTGTTGGTTCTTGAACATATGAGATCTCCTGAAATGGTTGAATGTCAACCAGTTGTTCTTGGTACAGTAACTGTATATTCCTTACATCTTTTTTTTTCTGATTAAATTCTTTTTTTTTTTTTAATTTTTCATTTTATTATTATTGTGATTTGGGTGAAAATTTACAGAGCAAATACACTTTCCATACAGCAGATCACATACACTTTGTCTCA
>NW_006921857.1:4083519-4098462 GCF_000298275.1 Orycteropus afer afer | reverse complement strand
CCTTCAAGGCTCAGGGGTCCAAGATTATCTTCTGTGTCTGTGTTAATTGGTTTCCCTTTTCTTTGTTGAAGAGGGTCTGTGCAATCCTTCTGCCTAGTCCCCCATCTTGCCCCGCCTCTCCATTGATCAATTTTTTTAGAAGTTGGATTATCAGGTCCTTCTTGCCAGTCTATCTTCATCTGGAAGTTTCACTCAAACAAGTTCACTATTTGTTTAGGTTATCTCTAGAGCCACTCCAACAGAAATACCCCAAAATGTGATGGTGTTAGCAAATAGGGATTTATTCTTTTACAATTCAGGAGGCTAGAAGTCCAAGTTCAAAGCCAGCTCTAGGGACTGGATGAAGGCCCCTCAACTGTGGCCTTCAGCTCTGCCTCTTGCTCCCAGTCCTAATACTAGAGGATTTTCTTAACTCAGGCAGTTAGTTGCTGGCTACTGAGGCTGACAAAACCAAGGTCAATAAATAAAATGACACAGTCCCAAAATTACCAAATAACATGACAGGTCACTAGTTCAATTCCAGAGATACTCTCAAGATTGGCAGGAAACATGGCAAGCTGCTGACTGAAGACTCAGCTATATGCAGGGTCCAAGTGTTCTAAAAGCTGCAGAAACCTTTCTCAATGCCTCTTCTTATATAATGTAAACAGATCACATCCCAAAGGCAACTACTCAGCTGCTGGTAGACTATTGGTGGTCTTGCTGGTATTTGACATACTTGTGGCATTGCTTTCAGCATCACAGGAACACACCTGCCACCACAGTATGACAAACTGACAGACGAGGGGTGGAACATGCATAGTGCTATACAATAAGTAATGTTAAGTAGTGCTAGACAGAATGCTCCAACATGAATGTGTAAGACAGTACTTTATGATTAAAAACCAGAGTAAAATAGTGACCTGAGATCAAAATATAATTTCTTATTTTTACTTAAAAGTGATGAATAATTAATAATATTAAACATTACCATTGAGTTTATTCCATCTCCTAGTGATCCAATGATACAGAGTAGACTTCTTAGAATTTCCAAAGCTGTAAGTCTTTACAGAAGCAGTTTGCCACATCTTTCTCTCACAGAGTGGCAGGTGGTTTTGAACCATTGACCTTTTGGTTAGCAGCCCAATACTTGAACACTGTTCCAGGGGTATTAAAAATACCAGCAGAGTGCTAGGCACATAATTGATGATCAATATGTATTTGAATGAATATATATTTGATTGCTCAAGTTGTTACTTTGTTAATCACATACAGAATTTCATGATTTTTTTTTTTTTTTTTAATTCTGGTCTTGGCTAGGAGGGCAGCAATGGTTCAGTGATAAAATTTTTGCCTTCTGTGGTGTAGTAAATCATGTGGTATGGCTTTTCTAGCCATAAGTCTTTGTAAACTCCCTGGTGGAATTTGCTGTGAGTGACTGAGGAGCTCCTGATTGTTAAAGTTATCCACCTGGGGTATTTCTCTTGAGGGTGACACAAAGCAATGTTCTAGGAAGTCTGCTTTCTCTCAGGTGTTTAGAATTCTGATGTTATGATTGGTCAGTTTGGCCACTCTGCCAGGCTCAAAAGGGGCCCTCCTAGAGACAGAAGGAGTCTCTCTGACTGCTGGCTGAGAAGGACGTGCTGCTGAGAGAAATGTGCTCCTGGGAGACATGTGCTG
Organism: Orycteropus afer afer; assembly: GCF_000298275.1. NCBI lineage: Eukaryota > Metazoa > Chordata > Mammalia > Tubulidentata > Orycteropodidae > Orycteropus > Orycteropus afer. The sequence goes on along the minus strand of NW_006921857.1, from coordinate 4,096,803 downwards.
TTGAGAAAGAGACACCAAGAGATATGCATTGCTGAGAGAGAGACACGTATTGCTGGGAGAGAGACTGAGAGAGACTATTGACTGAGAGATGTTGAGCATTTTTCCTGAACTTGAATTGTAGCCTGGTGCTTCCCTAATAAACCTCATAATCTGTGAGTTCTATGTGGCCACTGCAGCAAATTATCGAACCCAGCAGAGAGGGGGTAGGTGCTGGGGGAGGAACAGTTGGTGTCAGGGTTGGGGAAAGGGCCGGAGGGAGGTAGCATTTCTGGCCTCGCAGGAATAGGCCTTGGGCTACTGGTGGTGATTCTGTCTTCCTCTTGGGGGATTAGAGGAGGTCAGATGTGGCCTCCTTGCCCCCTTAGCACTTTCCATACAGGAGACCCAAGTTTGATTCCTGGTAATACACCACAAGTGCAGACACTAGCCATCTTGTCAATGGAGGCTTATGTGTTGTTATGATGCTATACAGGTTTCAGGACAGCTTCCAGACTAAAATGGACTAGGAAAAAAGTCCTGGCTTTCTATAGAAAATTTTGTTGTTGTTGTTGTTATGTGCCGTCGAGTCGGCCCCGACTCATAGCGACCCCTCCTTGGGTTTAGAAAATTAGCCAATGAAAATCCTATGGATTGTTCATGAGGTCACTGTGAGTCCAGGACTGCTAACAGTAATGAAGCAGCATATCTACCAGGATGGATGTTGTTGTTGTTGTTGTTGTGTACCGTCGAGTCACACCTGACTCATAGTGACCCCTCCTTGGGTTTCCGAGGCAGTATCACTACGGAAGTAGGATTGCCCAACCTTCCTTCCGAGCAGGATGGATAGAAGTTGAAAATTAGAATTGTGGAAAAGTGGACCAGAAAGCTGAGTGGCAGGAAAAATCACAGCAGAGAGACAATTTTCTGTGGATGGTCTGTAATAAAAAGAGCTTTCTATGAAGATAAGTTCAAAGGCAGATAATGAGAAATCAGACACATTAGCCTAGACTTTTATAGATTTTGCAAACTATCTTCCAGAGACTTCTGCTCTTTTTTATGCTGCTTTAGATGGTTATATAAGATTGGACTTTCAAAGACCTTAACTGACAAATCTCCAGGGCCTTTTTTTTTTTTTTTTTTTTTATGTTTCTATTGCTAGTAATTGCCTAATTAGAAAGTGAAATGGGTACCTTGTTTTCTTAATGCTGCTATTGAGACTATAGTGATTGGTTCTTATTTTTTATAACAAAATTAAAAGCTTAATTAAGCATATGGGTGTTTTTGTAACTCTATAAAATTTGAACTAATTGATTTATTTTGTTAAAAGTAAAATAAAAGTATCTGCATTTTTATTTCTTTGTAGCATATTAAAATGAAATATGTCTTCATAGGATTGAATGAATGCAAAATCATATATTCATTGCATGCAAACTTTGTGCCTAACATTGTTCTAGGTGTATTAAAAAATGAAAATTTGATCTAGTCCTTAACCTGTTGTTGTTGTTATGTGCCATCGAGTAAGACCTGATTCATAGTGACCCCTCCTTGGGTTTCCGAGGCAGTATCACTACAGAAGTAGATTGCCCCATCTTCCTTCCGAAGAGTGGCTGGTGGGTTTGAACCACCAGCCTTCTGGTTAGCAGTCAAGTGCCTTAGGCACTATGCTACCAGAGCTGGGTTAATTTTTGTTGTTAAGTGTAATTGATTTAGGTGATTTAGTTGTAATTGATTTAGTTGGAGTGTCAACGAAAGAGGGGGAGGCCTTCAACAAGATGGATTGACACGGTGGCTGTGATGATGGGCTCAAGTATAGCAGGGATCATGGAGCTGGCGCAGGATCGGGCAGTGTTTCATTCTGCTGTGCATGGGGTCACTATGAGTTGGAAATGACTTGACGACACCTAACAACAACAACAAGTGACTCTATGTACAAGAGAACAAAATACTGCCCCATCCTGCACCATCCTCACAATTGTAGCCATGTTTGAGCCCATTGCTGCAACCACTGAGTCAATCCATCTTATTGAGGGGCTTCCCCTTTTTCACTTATCTTCTATTTTACCAAGTATGATATCCTTCTCCAGGGACTGGCCCCTTTATAACATGACAAAAGTACAAGAAGTGGAGCCTGGTCATTCTTGCTTCTAAGGAGTATTCTGGCTGTACTTCTTCTAAGACAGATTTGTTTGTTCTTCTGGCAGTCCATGATATATTCAATATCCTTCACCAACACAATAATTCAAAGGCATTAATTCTTCTTCAGTCTTCCTTATTTATTGTCCAGCTTTTGCATGTATGTGAGGTAATTGAAAACACTATGGCTTGAGTCAGGCACAAGTCATCAAAGTATCTTTGAGCTTTTGAACACTTTAAAGAGGTTCTTTGCATCAGATTTGCAATATATCATTTGATTTCTTGACTGCTGTATCCATGGGTCCTTATTGTGGATCCAAGTAAAATGAAATCCTTGACAACTTTAACTTTCTTTCCATTTCTCGTGATGTTGCTTATTGAACCAGTTGTAAGGATTTTTATTTTCTTTATGTTGAAGTGTAATTGATAATGTAGGCTGTCGTCTTCAATCTTTATCAATACATGCTTCAAGGCTTGGCTTTCAGCAAGTGAGGTTGTCTCATCTGCATATAACACATTGGTAATGAGTCTTCCTCCAATCCTGATGATATGTTCCTCTTCACATAGTCCAGTTTCTCAGATTATTTGCTCAGCATACAGACTGAATAAGTATGGTGAAAGCATACAACTCTGGTGCACACCCTTCCTGATTTTAAACCAGTCAGTATTCCCTTGTTCTGTTTGAACAACAACCTCTTGGTCTATGTACAGGTTCCTCATGAGCACAATTAAGTGCTCTGGAATTCTCATTCTTTGCAATCTTATCTATACTTGGTGATCTGGAATTTCCCTTCAGGTTATCCATATTTATTATGATCCACACAGTCAAATGCTTTTGCATAGTCAATAAAACATAGGTAAACATCTTTCCAGTATTCTCTGCTTTCAGTTAAGATCCATCTGAGAGGAATAATGTAAATATAACATATGCTGCAATAAATAAACAATTTAAAGTGAATTTTTAAAGATTACTCTTCAATAATTTTCAAATTAATTTCTTTGTAATTCATCCATGAAAAAAATTAGTGTTCTCTATTTCCCTTTTATGTTTAATAAAGAATTTTCACTTCTTTTGCATCATCCTCCAGTACCTGAAATCAAGCTGAATCTTGTTGAAATATATATGTTACTATTTCCTTCAATAAGCAATTATATCTGGACTTTCATTGGGGAATAAATTATCTAAAAATAAAATAAGCCCTTTATAGAATTAGAAAAGTATAAGTACAGTATAATTGTTCATTTAGGTTTTGAATGTGAGATTAAGGAGAAAAATTTAAGTATGGGGACATCTAAGCAGGATTCAAAAGTTTTGCTACCAATTATAGTACTGACTTAGGGAAGAAAGCGCTAATAGCATTATGTCATTTAAAAATTTATCCAAATGATGGCATAGTGCCTAAGGCATTTGACTGCTAACCAGAAGGCCGGAGGTTCAAACCCACCAGCGACTCCTCAGAAGGAAGGTTGAGCAATCTACTTCCATAGTGATACTGCCTCAGAAACCCAAGGAGGGGCTACTATGAGTTGTTGGGTCCAACTTAATGGCACATAACAACAACAACATACATTGATTATACATGTGGACCTCACCAGATGGAATACTAGGAAATAAAATCAATTACATGTGTTGAAAGACATGACAGAGAATCTCAGTGTCATCAGCCAGAGCAAGCAAGTCACCTGTAGAATGGAACATCAATTGCTCATAGGCAAGTTTAAGTTGGAGCTGAAATATGTTAAAGCAAGTCCACAAGTGCCAAAATATCACCTTGAGTATTACCCACCCAGTCTTAGAGGGTGTGTAAAGAGTAAATTTGATGCACTGAACATCAGTGCCCAAAGACCAAATGAGTTGTGGAATTACATTAAGGACATCATACATGAAGAAAGCAAAAGGTCATTAAAAACACAGAATAGGAAGAAAAGACCAAACTGATATCAGAAGAGCCTTTGAAACTTGCTCTTGAATTGCAGAGTAGCTAAAGTGAATGATGACGTAAAAGACCTGAAGATTTCAAAGGGCAGCTCAAGAGGACAAAGTAAAGTACTATAATGAAATGTACAAAGACCTGAAGATGGCATATCAGAGGGGAAGAACATACTTGGGTTTTCTCAAGCTGAAAGAACTGGAGAAAAGATTCCAGCCTTGAGTTGCAATATTGAAGTATTCCAAAGGCAAAACATTGAATGATCCAGGAAACATCAAAAGAAGATGGAAAGAATACAGAGTCACTGTACCAAAAAGAATTGGTTAATTGTCAGCTATTTTAGGAGGGAGCATATGATAGCCAATGTCTCTGAAGGAAGAAGTCTAAGCTGCACTGAAAGAACTGGAAAAAAACAAGACTCCAAGAATTAATGGAATATCCATTGAGATGTCACAACAAATGGATGCAGTGCTGGAGGTGCTCACTTGTTTTTGCCAAGAAATTTGGAAGACAGCTACCTTGTCAACTAGTTGGAAAAGATCCATATTTGTGCCTATTCCAAAGAAAGGTGATCCAACAGAATGTGTAAATTATTAAACAATATTATTAATACCACACATAAGTAACATTTTGCTGAAGATAATTAAAAAACAGTTTTAGCAGTTGATTAGCAGGGAACTGCCAGAAATTCAAGACAAATCAGAACAGGAGGTCGAATGAAGGCTATCATGCCTGATATCATAGAATACCAAACTGTTTACCTGTGTTTTATTGACTGTGCAAAGACATTCAGTAGTGTGGACCGTAACAAATTATGGATAACACTGGAAAGAATAAGAATACTAAAAAACTTAATTGTGCTTATGAAGCACCTGTACATAGACCAAGAGACAGTCCTTCAAACAGAACAAAGGGATAGTTCACGTCTTAAAATCAGGAAAGGTGTGTGTCATGGTTGTATACTTTCATCATATTTATTCAATCTGTATCCTGAGCAAATAGAGAAGCTGGATTATGTTAAGAACACAGCATCAGGATTGGAGGAAGGGACATTAATAACCTGCAATATGCAGGTGACACAATCTTGGTTGCTGAAAATGAAGATGGCTTGAAACACTGTAGATGAAGATCAAAGACTACAGCCTTTAATCTGCATTACACCTCAACATAAAAAAACAAAAGTCCTCACAACTAGACCAATAGCCAGTATCACAATAAATGGAAAAATGATTGAGGTTGTCAAGGATTTCATTTTACTTGGACCATAATCAACATCCATGGAAGCAGCAGTCAACAAATCAGATGACATGCTGCACTGGGCAAATCTGACAAAACCTCCTTAAAGTGTTTAAGAGCAAATTGTCAATTTGAAGACTATGGTGTGTCTGACCCAAACCATGACCTTTTCAATAGCTTCATATGTATATACGAGCTGGGCAATGAATAAGGACTGCAGAAAAGTTGGTGCATTTGAACTGTGGTGTTTGTGAAGAATATTGAATGTACCATGGAGTGGTAGAAGAACAAACAAATCTATCTTGGATGAAATACACCCAGAAGTATCCTTTAGATGCGAGAATAGCCAGACTTCTTCTCATGTCTGATGCTAATCCATCTTAAATTTCTAAGTTCTTTGATTGAATTATAAAAGTGTCTTAAAAATTTTTCAAATTATAGTATCTGCAGCCAAATAAATAATTTAATGCTTTATTTCCAATTTATCTTACATAAATATAGATTTACTTTCTTGCACTTTGGTTTCTACTTCACTTCCTCATACCAGTACTTTTGACCCAATTTTCACCCTATTTATGCTCCTTCTGGCATTTTTCTCAAATTCATATTCCTTTGTTTTCCGCCCCAGCTGGCCTCTGAGCTTCTCTTTTTTAAAAGAATTGATACTGATACTTGTGCAATATGTTCCCAAACATTACTTGCTTTGTCACTGCTTCATTTTCCCTTTTGTGCTTCAAACATACCACCACAGGCTACATACAATTTCAGGAATGCCGTTTATAGTTAAGTAAACTTTGTCATCTACAAAGGTAGAAGATAGATAATGGAGAGAAAATTCTGAAATACAGCCTACTTTGTGCTGGCCAACCTGAGTTGCATTGGAGGAATGTATATATTTTTTCTAAGGCCACAAGTGGTACCTATTTTTACAATTGTAGTTGTTGTTATGTGCCATCGAGTTAGAACATATAATTTTTGAACTAGTATCTTTACACAAAAGAAAAAAAAAACAACTCGAGTCAGATCCAACTCATAGCAACCCCTCTGTGGGTTTCCAAGGCGGTATCATGACTGAAGTAGATTGCCCAACCTTCCTTTTGATGAGTGGCTGGTGGGTTTGAACCTCCAGGCTTCTGGTTAGCAGTGAATGCCTTAGGCACTACCATAGATAGGGAATATGTGCTTTAATTTTAGAGGAATGTTACAAACCTCTCTAAAATTGATTTGCAATGACCAGCACTATTCAGTTGCTTTTCTTTCTCATTCCCTTTTGTGTGTGTGTGTGTGTGTGTGTGTGTTTTGGTTTTAAATACCCCCAAACCAAATTCCCTGCCATCAAGTAATTCTAACACATAGTAACCCTATAGAACAGAACAGAGCAGACTTGCCCCCATAGGATTTCCAAGGCTGTAAATCTTTATGGAAGTAGACTGTCACATCTTTCTCTCATGGAGCAGCTGATGGGTTTGAACTAATGACCTTTCAGTTAGTAGCCAAGCATTTTAACCACTGTGCTATCAGAGATGTTTTGTTTTTAAATAGAATGTTCAAAAGCAATTATCTGAAAGCAAAGCTCTTTCTCCAACTACGAGTGTGCATCCTTTATGAACAAATTGTCAAAAGGTTGATATTTATTTGGTTTGAACTTGACTGCTGAGTATTTTTGCTCTACTGTCTGCTTTGAAGTATTATTTAAAACAATTTTATAGCTCAATTATTTTCCAGTGAAGATTTGTTATACAGAAATAGTAGTAGTAGTAGTAGCAGTTTGTGTGGTTGTTAGGTGCCATCAAGTTGGTTTCAACTCGTAGTGACCTTCTGTACAACAAACAAAACATTGTCTGGGCTTGCACCATCATCACAGTCATTGCTACGCTTGAGCCCATTATTGCAGCCACTGTGTAACTCTATCTCATTGTTTTCCCCTTTTTCACTGACCCTCTACTTTTACAAACATGATGTCTTCTCTAAGGAATCATCCCTCCTGATAACGTGACCAAAGTACTAGACAAAGTCTAACCTTTCTTGCTTCCAAGAAACATTCTACCTGCATTTCTTCCAAGATAGATTCATTTGTTTTTCTGGAAATCCATGGTATAGTCAATATTCTTCACCACAATTCAAATACATTGATTTTTCTGTGGGCTTCCTTATTCACTGTCCATTTTTCACATGTATATGAGGCTATTGAAAAAATATCAGCTTGAGTGTGGCACTCCTTAGTCTTCAATGTGCATCTTTGCTATTTAACACTTTAAAGATACATTTTGCAACAGATTTGCCTAATGTAATACTTCTTTTATTTCTTGACTGCTCCTTCTATAAGTGTAGATTATGGGTTTAACTAAAATGAAATCCTTGACAACTTCAATCTTTTCTCCATTTATCATGATGTTGCCTATTGTTCCAGTTGTGAGGATTTTAGTTTTATGTTGAGATGTAAGCATACTGATGGTTGAAGTCTTTCATCTTCCATCAGTAAATGCTTCAAGTATTTTTCACTTTTAGGAAGCAAAGTTGTGCCATCTACATATCTCAGGTTGTCATTGAGTCTTTCTCCAATTTTGATGCCATATTCTTCTTATAGCACAACTTCTCTGATTATTTGCTCAGCAGAGAGTGAAAAAGTGTAGTGAATAGATACATACTTGAAGCACACTGTTCCTGATTTTAAACCATGCAGTATCCTCTTGTTCTGTTTGAAAACTTGCCACTTGGTCTATGCACAGGTTCTTCATGAGCACGATTAAGTAGTTTAGAATTCCCATTCTCCACAATGTTATTCATAAACACAGGTAAACATATTTCTGGTATTCTTTGCTTTCAGCCAAGATCCATCTGACACAAGCAATGATAGCTCTTATTCCACATCATCTTCTGAATTCAGCTTGCATTTCTGGTAGCTCCATGGCTATGTATTGTTGCAATAATTTTTGAATTATTTTCCACAAAATTTCACTTGCATATGATATTGCTCAATAATATCCATATGCAGAACACCTTTCTTTGAAATAGGCACAAGTGTGGATTTCTTCCAGTCATTTCACCAGGTTGGTATCTTCCAAATTTCTTGGCATAAATGAGTGAATGCTTCAAGAATTTCATCCACTTGTGGAAATATCTCAATGGATATTCTACCAATTTCTGGAGGCTTGTTTATCCCTAATTCCTTCAGTGCAGCTTAGGCTTTTTCTTTCAATACCATTGGCTCATGATCATATGTCGCTTCCTAAAATTGTTGAACGTAACCAGTTCTTTTTGGTACAGTGACTCTGTATTCCTTTCATCTTCTTTGGATGCTTGCTTCATCATTCAATATTTGCACATGTTTTGTTGTTGTTAGGTGCTGTTGAGTTGGTTCCAACTCATAGTGACCCTATGTACAACAGAAGAAAACATTTCCCAGTCCTGCACCGTTCTCATGATTGTTGATATTCTTGAGCCCAGTGCTGCAGCCACTGTGTCAATCCATCTTGTTGAAGGTCTTCCCCTTTTTTGCTGGCACTCTACTTTTCTAAGCATGAAATCCTTCTCCAGAGATTGGGGCTTTCTGACAATGTGACCAAAGTGAAAAATACTAAGTGTGGTCATTCTTGGTTCTAAAGAGCATTCCAGCTGTACTTCTTCCAAGACAGATTAGTTTGTTCTTCTGGCACTCCGTGGTATATTCAATATTTTTTGCCAACACCAATTCAAATGCTTCAATTCTTCTTCAGTCTTCCTTATTTACTGTCCATCTTTTACATGTTCATAAAGCTATTCAGAATACCATGGATTGGTTCAAGTACACCTTAGTCTTCAAACTGACATCTTTGCTCTTCAACACTTTAAAGAGTTCTTTTCCAACAGTTTTGTCCAGTGTAATACATCTTCTGATTTCTTGACTACTACTTCCATGGGTGTTGATTGTGGATCCATGTAAAATGAATTCTCTGACCCCTTCAATCCTTTCTCATTTATCTTAACATAGGTTTTTGGTTCAGTTGTGTGGATTTTTTTCTTTTTCTTTATTTAGGATCCTTCAATACTGCAATTAGAAACCTCAAATTAATTCAACTTGGTAAACGCCCGGTGTGTTTTTCCCTTTGAATTTTTTAACTCCAGGTCTTGCGCTTTTTTTTTTAACTACTAATACTTTACTTTGTCTTCTTGACCCACGCTTTGCGATTTTCTGTTCAGCTCTTTTACTACCATTTCTTCCATTCACTTTAGCTACTGACAATTCAAGAGCAAGTTTCAGAGTCTCTGCTGACATGAGTTTTGGTCTTTTCTTTCTTTCCTGTCTTTTTAATGACATTTTGGTTTCTTTGTTGATGATGTTGATGATGTTCTTGATGTCACCCCACAACTTGTCTGGTCTTCAGTCACTGGTGTTCAAATACAAATCTATTTTTCTGATGGTTTCTAAATTCAGGTAAGATATACTCAAGGTTGTATTTTCTGTCTTGTAGGCTTGTTTTAATATTCTTTAGCTTCATCTTGAAGTTGTTGTATATGAGCAGTTGATGTTTTGTCCCACACTTGGTCCCTGGCCTTGTTCTGACCGACATTGAGCTTCTCTGTCATCTCTTTCCACACATGGAGTTAGTTACAGTCCAGTGTATTCCATCTGGTGCGGTTCATGTGTATAATCACCCTTTAAGTTGTTGAAAAAAAGTATTTGCAATGAGTAAGTCATTGGTTTTGAAAATTCTATCATATAATCTCTAGCATCATTTCCATCATCAATACTATATTTTCCAACTACCAGAGTTTCTTTGTTTCCAACTTTTGCATCCCAGTCACCAGTAATTATCAGTGCATCTTGACTGCATATTCAGTCAATTTGAAACTGCAAAATTGGTAAAAATATTCAATTGCTTCATCTTTGGCTTTAGTGATCTGTGTGTAATTTGAATAATAATAGTATTAGCTGGTCTTCCTTATAAGATTATGGATATTATCCTATCACTGACATATTGTACTTCAGGATAGATCTTGAAAAGTTCTTTTTTACAATGACTATGATGCGATTCCTCTTCAACTTGGCATGCCCATTGTAGTAGACCATATGATTGATTCAAAATGGCCAATCCCAATCTGTTTCAGCTCACTGATGTCTAAGATATTGATCTCTATGCATTCCATTTTATTTTTTACAACTTCCAATTTTCCTAAATTCATACTTTGTACATTCTTTATCCTGATTATTAATGGTTGTTTGCAGCTGTTTCTTCTCATTTTGAGTCATGCTACATTAGCAAATGAAGATCCCCTAAATCATATCATTAAGGTCAACACAACTTTAAGGTTACCCCTCTTGTCCAGTCATATTTAGAATGCCTTCCAACTGGAGGGGTTCATCTTCAGGCACTATATCAGACAGTATTTCACTGGTATTCATCAGGTTTTCAGTGGCCAGTTTTTTAAAAATAAATAACTAAAGTGGCAAACATTTTTGGAAACTTTTTTAATTGCAAAGGAAATACATGATTATTAAAGAAAAACTGCTTTCTATAATTTTTGCTTGTATATTATTAATTTGTTGTAAAAATCATATAATATTTTACTGAATAATTTTAGTATAATTAATTTAGAAATCCTGCAGATTAGGATAGTTAATAACTTTTCATGGGTGGGTGAACTAAAACACTATTATAAGTGCAACAGTGATCATGTTTATTCCAAATTGGGTATTTTTGAGAAGAAAAGAAATAGGCTTATAATGAAGAATTTGAAATATCTTTTTCAAGAACAAAAAACCTCACTGCTTTGTGCCCTAAAAAGTTGCTGGAAACCACATATTTTGCTTATATTTAAAATGTAATAAAATATGAATTTAAAGGTCTTAGTCAAACTTAACCTAAATAGTAGATATTTGGTGGACATTCCAAAGTTAGGGTATGATGATATTGGTCTTAAAAATAAAAAATAAAAAAGGAGAAATATTAACTATTCTTAAAATAATGGTTTATTAGCAGTTTACAATATATTCAAATGTTCATCACAATAGTGTCATTTAATATGTAAGCATATATTACATATGGATGCCTTTATTCATTTTTTTCATTCTCTATCATGTTAATTTAGTCAACAATTGGTTATCAGACAGGGAGATCAGTGAACAAGATATGTCAAGTCCCTCTTCTCATGAAGTTTACCTCTAGCTCAGGAGACAGTCAAAAAAATAATCAAAATAACCATATAAGATCAACTTATATGAAGAGAGACATAAATAAGGGTAACTGTGGGAGGCGTAATTTAGTATAGAAATAGGCAAATAATGACAATTTCAATTAGGAGAAAGTGCTATAAGGAAACCAAAACAAGCAAAGAAAATAGAGAATGGGTGGGAAGAGTACACATATTCAGATATGCATGATACTCAGATGTGCTCAGTTGCACAAATTTGATTATCCTCATTTAGTATTATTCTAAGGATATGTCATTTATCTAAATACCAACTTAATACATTTGTGGCAAATAGCAGTAAATTAAATATGCTCATTTGCTTGAGAATTTCTATTGTTGATCTGGGAACAAACAGTGAGCTCTCACAGTTGCAGCTTTAACCTTGCCAATCACAGACTTCCTGTAAGTGCACTGCAGTTATTTGGAACCTTTTCTGGGTTGGCGTTGGCATTCTTTTGCTAGATTACATTTATGCATTAGTACCATCTGTGCCTGCTGTACCTTCTGTGAGTTAGCCCTGGCCAAATGACTGGCATTTATCTGGAAGCAGAGAGAGAATGAGAGAGAGAGAGAGAGATGGAGAGAAAGAGAGAGAAAGTAAGATATGCTAGAGCATTTACTCACTATTGGCACAATTGGAATTTAGGAAAGAAGTCATGTTGGTGAGCATGAAATATTTGCAGCTGGTGTCCCTCACTTCACCCTTACAAAGCTAACTACTCTTTTTTTTTTTTTTTAAATAAAATATGATAGTTATTTTCAGCCTGTGAAATGCAAAAGAAGTTAAAGTTAAGCATTAAATAAGGAAATATAACAATGAATATTTGTAAGATTTGCAAGTTGAGAAAAAATATGTTCAAGTTAAATCTGTGTGCACTTCTTTTGTTTTTTTTAAATTTATATTGTGATTTGGGTGACAGTTTACAGAGAAAATGGGTTTTCCATTTAACAATTCATACACATTTTGTTTTGTGACATTCATTGCAATCCTCACAATGTAACAGCATTCTTCCCACTTCCTCCCTGTGTTTACCATTTCCATTCGCCCTTCTTTCATATCCTTTCCTGCCTTCTGAGCTTTATCAATGGGCAAATAATAACTTAGATCTTGTATGATTGACTGTTCTAAGGAGTACATACCTCCTGACTGTTCTTATTCAGCTTATAGGCCTGTCTGTCATTTGGCTGAAAGTTGAGCCATACGGATGAGTTCACCTCCAGGCCTGAAGGGTGTCTAAGGGCCATCCATAGTCTTGGGATTCCACCATTGTCTATCAGACAAGTAAGCCTGTTTGTTTTTTTTTATTATTATTTTGAGTTTTGTTCCACATTTTTCTCCCACTCTATTTAGGACCTCCTACCGTGACCCAGGTACCCAGGTAAGGGTGCTAGCAGAGGTTTCCAACAGGGAGACAAACTTGTCTGTCGGATTGTCCTACCGTGGTGACATGTTGATGTGAGTTTTGAGGCTGAGTCACTGTGTTTCAAACCCAGCGGGATGTACATGGTGCACAGGTATCAGCCCAGCTTACAGACTGAGACAGACTAAGAACAAGGAGGAGGCTGTTTTCGTCTCAAAGAATTGGCCAGGGAAAACCTTATGAATAGCAAAGAAACACTGTTTGATACATTATTGCATAATTTATGAATAGTTCGGTCAGTTTAGAAGTCTCTCAAAATGGGACTGGGAAAGAGCTGCATCATCTGAGTAAACCCAGTCTTACTTCTATGGATAAGGTAAAGCTTTTGAGACCTCCATTTGCTGATGTGGCATCACTCAAATTGAAGAGAAACAGCTGCAGACATCCATTAATCATCGGAACATGGAATGTAC
>NW_006921857.1:4058926-4081024 GCF_000298275.1 Orycteropus afer afer | reverse complement strand
CAGTAGCTGTGACAATGGGCTCAAGTATAGCAGGGATCGTGGAGCTGGCGCAGAATCAGGCAATGTTTTATTCTGCTGTGCATGGGGTCACTATGAGTCAGAAACAACTCGATGGCACCTAAAAACAACAACAACAACTGTGATCACTTTCAGAGCAGTCAGCAATGGTAGCTGGACACCATCTAATTCTTCTGGTCTGAGGGTGATGCAGGCTGGGTTTCATGTGGTCAAGCAGCCCTTTGGACCATGTTTTTCCTTGTGTCCTTGATTTTCTAAACTCTTTGGTTCAGATGGGGAGAAATAAATGGAGCACCTTAGATGGTCACTCACAAGCTTTTAAGACCTCAGTCACTACTCACCAAAGTTGCATGTAGAACATTGTCTTTGTATACTATGCTACTCCAATTGACCTTGGTGTCCTGCTAGTCTATGGTTTCCTCTGGGTCCAATGACTCATTCCCTATTGTGTTTAGTTATGGCTAAGAAGTTTTCATTACTTTTCCCCCTGTATGCTCCACTATAATCATGGATATATTTGCAGCATATATAAATATATATGTAGAAATATCTTTTGTCAAATCTATGCATATTCATGAATGTCATCCTATATACACTTCTTATGCATTCATATACCACAGAATATCTGCTTGGACAATGACCACATCTATGACCATGGTCCCAACCCCATGAAGCCTATTATATTAAAAATTCAAGATGTATACAATGGTTCATAATAACAAATTGGCACTGCTTTGCAACACACATCAAAACATTATTATTTTTATTATCACATTAAAGATGTTCTAGTACATCTGGAAGGTTTTTTAAAATCTTTTTGATCCATAGAAAGGTACACTATATACTATACACTTAGACAAACATTTGACTAACTGATGTTAGATATGAACTGCAACTGACTATTCCAACTTATCTAAAAATTGACTTAAAAACAGATTTAAGAACAGAACTTGTTCATAATCTGGGGACAGCCAGATTATAGCAATTTGTTTGCACAACATCCAAATCAGATAATGGCCTATTTCACAGATCCTGTTGTGGACATTAAGTGATGCATGGCAATTTACCCTCTCCTCACATTTCAACCATCTGGTTATCTGACATTTCACACTTATGACAGGAGGAGAAAATCTACTATGCAACTATTTTTCACATCAATGATTTAAGTCAGGCAGTAATGAATATTGAATTGTGAAATAGCATTAGTGTTGGCTGTGGTGGTTAAGGTTGTGTGTCAGCTTGTCTGGGCCATGAGTCTCAGTGGTTTGGCAGTTATACAATGATGGAATCATCCTCCATTTTGTGACCTGATGTAGTAATACTCCATTTCCTCATAACACTGAGTTTTGTATAATGATCTTGTCTTTGGAACTTCACCATGTCAATAAGTGAGGAGAGTGGTTTGTATGAGAGCGACTGTGTAAGCTCTGATGTTTGGTTCAAAAACAAACCAAACCAAACTCACTGCCATCAAGTTGATTTGACTCAATAGTAACCCCTCCTTGGGATTCTGAGGTGGTATCTCTATGTAAGTAGATTGCCCAGTCTTCCTTCCAAGGAGTGGCTGGTGGGTTTGAACCACCAGCCTTCTGGTTAGCAGTCAAATGCCTTAGGCACTACGCCACCGGAGTTTGGTTCAGTTTATAGTATTTGGAAAAACCCACTCTATTTTGGTAAGTAGGGTTGAAATGCAGACTTAGTAATATTAGAATCATATTTAGAAAAAGCAAATAATTAGGACACTGAATTTATTCTGTAGAATTCTCTACAATTAGTTGTATTGTATTGCAACATATATCAGCACTTCTATACTTACAACATAATCTAGACTTATATATGGAAACAAATAAATAGTGCCTAAGGCACTTGACTGCTAGCCAGAAGGCTGGCAGTTAAAACCCACCAGCCACTCCTCGGAAGTAAGATTGGGCAATCCTACTTCCGTAGTGATACTGCCTCGGGAACCCAAGGAGGGGTCGCTATGAGTCGGGGGTGACTCGACGGCAAATAACAACAACAACAACAACACTTCCGTAGTGATACTGCCTAGGAAACCGAAGGAGGGGTCGCTATGAGTCGGGTCTGACTTGCCGGCACTTAACAACAACAACAACAACAGTTAGTAAAAATAGATGTTGCAATGTTCTAGCTCATCTGCACTGCGCCTGTTTTTATTTCGTGCCTTCTTTTAGTTGGCTTGATTCTCCAATTTCTATACCTACAAAAATTAGAAACAGGAAAAGCAGAATTGTGGTGGAAGGGATGCTATTTATCACTATTTCATGTATCTTTAATTATATCTTAGTTTAAAAGAGATACTCTTGTGGTCCAGTGGTTAAAGCATTTTGCTGCTAACCAAAAGGTCAGTGGTTCAAACCCATTAGCTGCTCCATGGGAGAAAGATGAGGTAGTCTGCTTCTGTAAAAAGTTAAACAGGCTTGGAAACCCTCTGGGGCAGTTCTATTCTGTTCTATAGGGTTGCTGTAAGTTGGGATCGACTTGATAGCAGTGGATTTGGTTTGGTTTAATTTAGAAGGGTCTTTAAAATCACAATGGTATTGTTCCATTAGCTCTAGGAGAAAAATGTGACAGCATTTGTTCTGTTGGAGAAACTAGTGATGACCAAAGCAGTAAGAGCAACAAGTCATAACTTGTTCTTTATTCTAACAACAGCTGGGATCTTTACATTAGTTTGCATTAGGGTTCATTCTTTGTGTTTTGCAGTCCTATGAGTTTTGACAAATCATAGCCATCATTTTCGTTATCAATTATTACTGTACAGTTCTTCCGAAGTAAAGAGCATAAGACATTGAAGTTATTGACTAAGGACCCAGTGATTTATGGTAGACATTTCCTAAATTCATTTTTTTAGTTAATTTTTTCTGTTCTCATAAAAGTGAAAAGAAAGAAAAGGAAAATACTCAAAAATTCCTCTTGTCTGCGCAACAGCGGAATGATGTTAAATGTTTTTTGGTCAGACTATGACTGGTCAGTACTTACTTAACTTGTTCACGGACACCACCGCCTCTGCGATTATTCAGTTTAGTAGCTAGATGAAAGTTGTCACACTGATGGTGTTCACTGATTACTGCTGATTAATTTATTCACTGGCTGATTTGTATTTTTATTTCTTATATCACTCAATCAGAAATGACCCCAGTCACACAAAGAATAGGAATGTCTTGACATAATCCTTTTTAAATATGGGAATGAACTTTGTAGAACCTGAGTGATAAGGCACCAATGGTGGAAAATTTAAGTCCTGAAGATTAGTATGATTATAGCAAAAAAATTTTGCTTCTGTTACTTTGGAGTCTCAATAACCTGTATGATTTGAGTACAGTAATACATTTGCACAGTGTAAGCTTTTGAACCAATATTTGTGCCTGGAATTCACATTTGCTTTTTCTTGTTTCCATATGCTTTATTTTAAACATATGTTAAGTTGTATATTTAAAACTAGAAGTACCAAAAACCCACAAAAATATGGTTTTTTTTCATTATCAAAGGCTTCAATGCCATCATCATTTGACACAAACAAACAAAAAAAGCAGTGAATATAATTGAAGTCAGTAAAACAGACTTTTAATAGCACAAAAGAGAACGAACATCTGTCTTTCTTTTTGCAAGGTGCATTGGTGTTGTCAGAAGAGACTGAATCAAAATGATGATATAATTGTCTAGGTTTGGGGTTTGCCAATACAAGAACATTTTGTTCACTCAGCATTCTCTAAGTTCCAAAGATTGGTGTTGGCTTTGACAAAAAATTACAATGATACATATTTAGAATGACTGATCTTCCACATAAAGTCTAAAAATGTGCCGCTGCAGTTGGATTTTTCTCAGGGATGCCACTCAAACCCACATTCCATTGTCATCTCACATAGTCTTTCTATCTGTAGTGATAGGATGCTAGGCTGCTGTATGACAGCTCAGCACAGCTTTTCTTATGTCATCTCATTGATGCAGGACTATGAAGACCTCTATTTTGTTTCAGTCACCAAAGAGATATTTCAAGTGACAAGGTTTTGAAATTGAATTTTCCTGTTCTCACTCTAAAAGTCCAGCAGAAATTGATTTTAAAGAAAGCAGGCTTTATGAGGTCTAGATTTCTACAGTTGCAAAAGACCATTTTCCATTTGTTCATGTTCTTAACTCTGAAGAATACTCTGTGCTTCAGGCCTGGCATAGAATTACTATTTTTTCTAATAATCTCACACCAAAGGATGAGCAACTCAGACAATGCATAGTAGATTAAGGACATTTTTATTCATTGTTGATTAGATACAGTGCTTCAACTTAATTTATAAAATTATTTTTCATTGTTTTATTGAATGTTCTTATTCCTTTTAAAGTTCCAAATCTTTACTTGTTGTCTAGTGCCAACTAAATGCCACTAATTGGACACAAATGCAAAATGCACCTACTTCCATGGAGTCATAGCAACCCCTCCTTGGGTTTCCGAGGCAGTATCACTACAGAAGTAGATTGCCCCATCTTCCTTCCAGGGTGTGGCTTCTGGTTTTGAACTGCCAGCCTTCTGGTTAGCAGTTAAATGCTTTAGGCACTATGCCACCAATTTGAGAGCATTTTTAAAACATGTGTTTTCAGAAATCTGTGTACTCTATATTTTGTCAAATTTAATGATGTTAGTAATCAATAGAGTGCTTCCTCCTTGATGCATAACTTTGTCTCTGGAATTTTATTGATACATGAAGATAGCCAATGCTTTACCCCTTATTTGAAAGAAAAATCATGTTTCTTCAAATATCTCTTTTGTTGACAGAGGATAGAAGTTGTAAAGGAAAATAAACAGCTCTGAAATTAGCTGAATACTGATTTAATTTTTTCTCTATTTTATGATATGTGTTCATATGGTTAGGCAGGTTATAATGCCTACTTCCTGCTTGTCAAAACATGTGTTGGATTTAGAGCTAATGATCATAATGAACATTGAATGTATACTTTCAGCTCTCTCTGTTTGCTAGTGGCTTCATGCATGAAAGTGAACCCACTTCCTGCCACCTGCTCTCCATTTAGGATTCAGTTCCTCTCTGATACTTGGTCCCCAGCTTCATCCACTTCTACCCTGTAGTTCAGCCACTTCTCCATTATGCCAGGCCACTAGGTCACACATACGGGAAGTAGGACATCTAGACCTTGACTATTTGTGTGATAAAATTTGACAAGAAGACATTGTTTCTGCACTTTTTCCCATGAAATTGTTGCCACAGTTGTTTAAGTACAAGTTAGTTAACAAAAACTGAACTGCAGCTTTATAATACTATGTTTGCATTTTTAGACACATCAGTGTTTTATAGGTCAGTGATAATTGTGTTGTTTCATTGAAATTATTTTATTAGCTATACCATATCAATATCAATGTCAATTAAATGTTTTGGAAAGCTGTCAGCTGCATAGTTTGAATTCAGTATTCAGTAGTTGCCTTTCACTTAGTGAAACACTTAAACTGAAAGCTGAAGACTGTACTAGACATTAGAAAAACAGTAGTTTTTTTTGTTTTTTTCTTTAAATCTCACTGTGGAACTTAAAGTTTAGGAAAGAAGACAGATTTTAAACAAATGCTTAGATTTGTTTGTTTAAAAAATTAGATGTGTTATTACAATGCTGTAGAAACATTGCTACCATCCAGAGCCTAATTACATTCTTGTATTAGAACAAGAGGATAAAAAAGCAAAGAAAAACCCACTGCCATTAAGTCAATCTCAACTCATGGTGTCCCTGTGTATTATGGGTAGAACTATCTCACAGAGTTTTCTTGGCTGTAACCCTTGGAAGCAGATCACCACACCTTTCTTCTGCAGCACCACTGACTAGGTTAGAATTCCCTACCTTTGGGTTACTAGAACACAAACCATTTGTGCCACTAGGGACCTTCAAATAAAACAACAAATTAACTACAATCTTTTCCACTTAGAAATCAGTTTGGATTGCAATATAAGAATTTATGTTAACTGAAAGTTTACTCTTTATATTCACATCTCTGTGTCTGCCTTCTTATTATCTATTATCTGTCTAACTACCTACGTATCTATCTGCTCTCAAATTGGTGGCGTAGTGCCTAAAGCATTTAACTGCTAACCAGAAGGCTGGCAGTTCAAACCCAGAAGCCACACCTCGGAAGGAAGATGGGGCAATCTACTTCTGTAGTGATACTGCCTCGGAAACCCAAGGAGAGGTCGCTATGACTCCATGGCAGTGGTTGCGTTTTGCATTTGTGTCAAATTGGTGGCATTTAGTTGGCACTAGACAACAAGTGAAGATTTGGAACTTTAAAAGGAATAAGAACATTCAATAAAACAATGAAAAATAATTTTATAAATTAAGTTGAAGCACTGTATCTAATTAACAATGAAATTAACATGAAATATTGCTTGATTTGTCAAAAAACCAAAGCCAAACTCACTGCCATGGAGTCTTATCTGACTCATAGCAACCCCTCCTTGGGTTTCCAAGGTGGTATCACTACAGAAGTAGATTGTCCAACTTTCCTTCCCAGGAGTGGCTGGTGGGTTTGAACCGCCAGCCTTCTGGTTAGCAGTCAAAACCTTAGGTTTCTATGCCACCAGAGCTTGATTTGTAGATAGACCTAAACTCCAGTTTCAGGTTCTGGGTTATATTTTAGATAATAACAGAGACATTATAAAATGATAAAATGGAGATGAATAAAAAAACAAAGCCATCCACTTTTTGTTTTTTGACTCTGAAATATGTTTGTCTTCAGCATTTTGAACTCTGGACTAAGAAGCTAACTATTCTTTGTACACAGAGATTACTTACCAGGCTTATTTTTCAGTCAGTTACTGTTTTGACTGAAGGGGTCTCTTGGTACATAGAGGTAACATGTTTTTAAACTCTATCACAATTGTGTCTCTTATTGAATATCTGTATACCTGTAGGGACTTCTGGTAGTGTAGTGCCTAAGGCATTCAACTGTGAACCAGAAGGCTGGAGGTTCAAACCCATCAGCCACTCCTCAGAAGGAAGGTTGGGCAATCTACTTCCATAGTGATACTGCCTCAGAAACCCAAGGAGGGGTCGCTATGAGTCGGATCCGACTCCATGGCAGTACTTCTACTCCTCCTCCGTATACCTGTATGTGTCCACATTTTTGCACTTGGGAATTTATACTTTCTATTTTGTTGTTAGGGAGCTCTGGTAGCATAGTGCCTAAGACACTTGCCTGCTAACCAGATGGCTGGCGGTTCAAACCCACCAGCCACTCCTCGGAAGGAAGGTTGGGCATTCCTACTTCCGTAGTGATACTGCCTTGGAAACCCAAGGAGGGGTCGCTATGAGTCAGGGCTGACTCGACGGCACATAACAACAACAACAACAACAATTTTGTTGTTATCAATTATATCTCTAGGGATGGTTTAACATTTCCAGAGTTATTTTAAGACTCATTCTTGCTAGTTGATATAAGTTGTTTGGACTGGAAATGTCTATGTTGATAAAGAGAGAAAATTTACCCAGATTGTGAGTTTCTTTTCAAGTTGAGAGCAAGGGATCCCTATTAAATGTCATTTTATATCTATTGATCAGTGAAATAACATCTGGGTTACAGTGATATCTACTTTAGCAATATAAATCCCTGTGCTATGTATGCAAAAGTTAGTTCAGACGTGAATCTATAAATAAAAGCTGAGGTATTTTTCATGCGATTTATCAGCCTAATTTTAGTATGCACAATTTAGGCGCATTTGTTTTGTTTTTCATGTTATAAATTTAGTATTAAGTGTAGTTGTTTGTCTGTTGCTCTAGCAGGAGAATGTAGCAATACAATGTGAAGTTTTAATTCACATTACCTATGTATTAGAAAAAAGCATACATCATTCATAACATACATCCAGTATTTACTCCATAATAAATATCAAAATTCAATATGGCTTTGGGGATTTATATATTTTTTTATTAGATATAAAAAATGACTTATGCAATTGTTTTTTTCCCAGTGTAATTAAAAAAAAAAAAAGTCTAAAACCTACATTTGTTGTCTTAAAAGTAAATTTATACATATGTCTTCTATTAGGACTGAAAACCTAGAATGTGTTCAGTAAATGTTTTCAGGTATACTAAAAGAAAACAGTATCACAGTAACTAATTTTCCAATTAATGCTTTACACAGATTTTTCATAAAATTTTTTGTTCATAATCTTTCAGAACTCCATTGAGAATTACCCTTCAAAGGAAACCTTTCAAAACTGTGTTTCTACAAAATATGTGTAATTGACTATATAAGTCTATCAAATACCAATTTAATAACAAAGGTGAACTTTTTAACAATTTTTTTCTTTGTAAGATCCTATTAAACAAATGTTCTCAGTCTCAAACTAATTAATAAGTTAGCTGCCTAACAGACCACTCAAAGAACTTTGGATGCTTTTAAGTAGAGACTGCTAATGAAAATCTGTGTGAAGCAAACGTAGACTGAATTCATCAAAGTATTTTCAGTTATTAATTTTGTAACTAGTACATCATACATTGTTTTGGAGCCCTGAAAGTGAGGGTTTAGTTCTGAGATATAAGTTAAGTTTTGTAAGACCATATGCATTATTAATATCCCTCAAGAATGTTTTTACACATTAATGAAGTGTAAGCATTCAGGATTTCTTTCAGTGTTCCAAAAACAGTTTTACATAAAAAGTGAATTACTGCAATGCCTATTTTTCTAGGGAAAAAAATATCATGAAATCACAGGCAAAATTTTGTTCTCTGGTGTGAACAACTGAGGTTAAAATGCTAAATGAAAATACCCTGGTGAAAATCGTTATTTTCAAACCAGCATTCTTCCAAACTGGATAATTAATTTATTCTACTTCCAACTAATTGAACATTATTTGAGATAATGGTTGGAGTCTGGGTTCTTTAAGTCATCTGATATTGTCTTTTGAGTGTATTTTTTTTTGGTAAATGTGGACCTAGAACTGTGGAAAGTAAATTACTTAACAGCTTAGCTCAATCTGCTGCTTAAAAAAAAAAAAAAAAAAAGATGGAATTCAGATATTAATTTTGTATAATTAGTAACTTTGCCTTATGAAAAGAAGATTGAAAAAAGTTACTGCTCTAAGGTTTTGCATGATGGAGGTCCTGTTTTTTTTCTGGCCTCATCTTCTCCTCTGTCCACCCCTCATTCTCTTCTTGCTACACTGGCTACATTGATTTTATAAAGATATGTCCAAGATGCTTTCACTCCAGGGTCTTTTTACTTGCGTGTTTCTGTACTAGGATTTCTTCCCCCAAGTATTCATAATTTCACTCATTCCTTCGGATCTCTGCTCAAGTGTCATTTGAACATTCCATGTATAATTTCAACCACTCTAACCCTGACCCCTCAGTACATATATACACTTACCCTCTGTATCCCCTTACCCTGATTGAGGTACTTTTTCCCCCCCTTTTAACATGAATTATTCATAAGTGGTGCTGTGCACACTTTAAAATGCGTCACATCAGTTGCTCCAGTATTAGTGATGCCAAGATAGAGCAGAAGGTGATGGTAAAAGTCTGATCCATTGTATTGATTCTTGTGTTTGTTTGTTTTTTAACATGATTCTCCTTGATAAATTTCTTTCATTCTGGTACAAGATGTCCCAGATTGATCTTTTACATTTTGTACCCCAAAAGTGGAATTGGACATTCAACTCATAGAGATTTTTTTTGGTACAAAAGGATAATTAGAGACCACACTTTGGGTAATAGGAGTGCTAATCATAATTTAGTTGTCAGTGCTTCTAGGTCAGTTTAGCAGGCAGAGCTAGGAAATTTAGTGGATTAAAAAATAAATAATGAATTCATGGCAACTTTCAATTCCAATTTAACATCAAAATATTTTACTGAATATCTTACATGAAAAATTGTCCTAACATTATATATAATGTAATTATACATATATATATATACACACACACACACACACACACATTATATATAATGTAATTATACATATATATATATATATATATATATATATATATATATGTAAAAGCAGTAAAATTTAGATTGGTTGAAATAAAATATTTATTTTCTGATCTATTTATCCTTAGATTATTTTCTGTTATTGATAGTACAACAAAATACTACTATTTTAAGTCATTTGAAATAATTATTTTTTTGGTAGATCATTATGTATTCAAATTCTTGGTTTCAAGTGTTTCCAGTATTTCACTCTCCCATGCAAAAAAAGCCAAAGTCACAGCCACTGAGTAGATTCCAACTCATAGAGACCCCCACTGGGTTTCTGTGATAGTAAATCTTCTTTACATAGGGCGGCTGGTGGGTTGAACCGCAAACCTTCTGGTTACCACTCAGACGCTTTAGGCACTGTGCCATCAGAGCTCCTTCATTTGATTTATATAAATATTTTTAAATGTATTCTTTGTCCTCTTTTCCTCCTTTTCTGCCATTTTTTGAGTTAACATAGTATTTGTTTTGTAATCTGTTCTATTTCATCTTTTGTCTTTTCACTATATTTCTTTGTTATTTTTTCACTGGTTGCTCTAGATATTCTCATACGTTTCTTTAATTTTTAAAAAATGTTTTTTTAGTTTTTTTTAATTCTTTTTTTAATCTACCATCAAATAATATTGCATTAGTTCAGGAACAATATATGTATCTTATTATAGTATAATTTCAATTTCCTTCTTCCAGTTCCATATGCTTTATTGACAAATATTTTATTCCTACATATGATATTAATTCAACAATATTTTATTTTTGCTTCGTATAATCAATGAGTGAGAGAGAGGAACTCCTTGGCTTTCCAAGGTGGCATCTCTATGGAAATAGATTGCCCAGTCTTCCTTCCAAGGACTGGTGGGTTTGAACTGCCAGAGTTCAAGTTAGCAGTCAAATGCCTTAGGCACTATGCCATCAAAGCATGTAAAAAAAATTATATTTGTTTTATGTCTTTGTATTTCTTATGTATTTATTCACATATTTACTGTTCTTTTTCTTATCATTTCTTCCTGCAAATCTGGGCATCCATTAACTGTCTTTTCCTTTAGTCCAAAGAACTTCTTTTAGAATTTATTTTTGTTTAAGTCCATTACAGATAAATTATCTTTACTTTTGTCTGCATTTTAAAGGTATTCTCTTTGGACATATGTTGTTGTTGTTGTTACATGCCATCGAGTCAGACCCGACTCATAGCGACCCCTCCTTGGGTTTGCCAGGCAGTATCACTACATAAGTAGATTGCCCCATCTTCCTTCTGAGGAATGGCTGGTGGGTTTGAACCGCCAGCCTTCTGGTTAGCAGTCAAGTGCCTTAGCCACTATGCTACCAGAGCTCCCCTTTGGACATATAGTACTAGGTTAATATTTTGTCCCTTTTAATATTTTAGAGATGTTTCATTGTTTTTTGTCTTCCATAGTTCCTGATAAAAAGTCAGCTGTCATGATTGTGATTATTATTTCTGTGCACAATAAGCCATTGGTGGTAGGGAGAGGAGCAAAGTAGGGCAGGGTGATGGTGATTGTGGTGATGATTGTATCTACTATTTTCTTTGGCTTTCAAAATCTTTGCTATTCTCCTAGTATGGGTTTCTTTTTGTATTTATCTTGCTTTCAGATATTTTTATGCCTTTCATCAATTCCAGGAAGTTCTTGGCCATTATTTTTTCAAATATTTCTTCTACCCCATTCTCTCTTCTCTTTCCAGTATGCCAATTAGTGATAAGGTAGACCACTAGATATTTTCCCATGGGTCTCAGATTCCCTTTATATTTGTTTCCTTTGTTTTTCAATTTGGAGAATTTCAACTCACCTGTCTTCAAGTTCAGTGAGTCTACCTTCTGCTCTGTTTAGCACGCTTTGTTGTTGTTGTGTTGTTGTTATGGGCCGTCAAGTCAGACCCAACTCATAGCGACCCCTCCTTGGGTTTCCAAGCCACTATCACTATGGAAGTAGATTGCCCAACCTTCCTTCCATGGAGTGGCTGGTTGGTTTGAACTGCCAGCCTTCTGGTTAGCAGTCAAGTACTTTTAATACCAATTAAATGAATTATTTCTGGTATTAAAATATTCTTCTCTAGCCTTTCCATTTTATTCATATTTTTAATACCCATTTCTGTGCTACAATTTCATAAATTTTAATTTATACATATTAGCCATCTTTCTCAATACCAAAAACACCCAATTCACTGCTGCCAAGTTGTTTCTGATTAATAACAACCCCTCCTTGGGTTTCCGAGGTGGTATCTCTGTGGAAGTAGATTGCCCAATCTTCCTTCTGAGGAGTGGCTGGTGGGTTTGAACTGCCAGCCTTCTGGTTAGCAGTCAAATGCCTTAGGCACTATACCCCTAGAGCTTCCACCTTTGATCATTTAATACAGCTATCATAGTTATTTTAGCATCCTAGGTGTTTGATTCTATTGACTGAGTTTTCTCTTGATTATGATCATATATTTTGACTATGATTAATTCTTTCTTCTTTTTTGTTTTTATCATAATTTGTGATCATATACTAGACATTGTGTATGAAAGAAAAATAGAAGCTGAACTAGCTCATATGTACTCCTATATAATACACACCATTTCCCCTGAAATGCTGTTAATCTGTAGTTGAACTGAGTTTGAGTTTTGTTGAAGTCTTAGCTATTTTTATTTCACTACTGACTTTGAAGGCACATAACAACAACAACAACAACTGACTTTGAAGGAGCTCTGGTGGCATAGTGGTTAAAGTGTTCAGCTGCTAACCAAAAGGCAGGTGTCTTGAATCCACCAGTCACTCCCCAGGAGAAAGATGAGGCAGTCGTCTTCCGTAAAGATTTACAACCTTGGAAACACTATGGGGCACTTCTACTCTGTCTGATAGGGATGCTATCAGTCAGAATTGACTGGTGGCAGTGTTTTTTTTTTTTTCTCCTGATTTTGAGTGTTTTTAATGACAGGCTCAGAGCTTTCCAGATAGCAGTGATCTCTTTCTGTCTGTTTTATAGATCAGGTAAAAGCTTTTTGGGTAGTAATGGATTTCTCTTTGTTCTCTAGCCCACTACCCTTGTGTCTAACTTTCTGTACACCTGTTTCCACATTTCTTCTAAGCCTGAAGCCTTTTACTGGCTAATATTTTGCACTCTGGGAGGGTCCCATGAGCATCAGAAGGATATCTCTCAGCTCTTCTTTCCCGGCTTCCAGCAAACTGTTGCCTTTTTAGGGCAGAGTCTGTGTCTAGTAGAGTTGTTTTTCTCATTCCTGTTTGCTCTTTTTCAACCTTTACTGCTTCCTATTCCTTAGGGAAAGCCACAGGGTTTTTGAAAGGGTAATATCCTTCTGTTCTGCTTTTCTCCCCGTCTTCAGCTGGATACTTCCTTGTTCTCAAGGGACACCTCATGCTCTGTTGGGGGATCTCTCCCAGATTTCCTGCCAGGTCTCCATGCACTTAGTGAAGATTTTAGTTATAAAGATTGAATATAATGCTCATGTTATAAGAAGTGACCAATCTCAGGAGAAGGATATCATGCCTGGTAGAGGGCTGGTGAAAATGGAGAAGACCCTCAACAAGACAGACTGACATAGTGGCTGCAATGATGGGGCCAAGCATAGGAAATTTTGTGAGGATGGTGCGAGACCGGGCAATTATTCGTTCTGTTTTATATAGGGTCGCTATGAGTCAGAACCAACTTGATGACACCTAACAATAATACACACACACATATATACTCCTACTCCTCACTTATCTACCGTCTTGTTATCTGACATTTCACATTTACGACAATAGTAAAAATCCTCTCTCTGACTATTTTGAGCATTAATGACCAACATCTAGCAGTAAAAAATGCCAGGGAATGAAGTGAGAATAACCCTGGCTGTCATGGTTAAAATTATGCATAACCTTGGCTGGGCCATGGTTCTCAGTTGTTTGGCAGTTGTGTAATGATGCAATATTGCAGTTATGTAATGATGTAATTTGGAAATTACGTAATGATGTAGTCATTCTCCATTTTGTGATCTAATGTGGTCATCTTTTATTTTGGCATAGTGCTGTTTTTCACATAATAGCCTGGTCTTTGGAAGCTTACCATGTTGGTAAGTGAGGAACAGGTCTGTATATATTTTGCAAATGTGAAACATTTATAGCATTCCAAATTTGAAAACATATAACAAGATCTGTTCAAATATGTCTCATTTACCTCCCTTTTCATTCCAATCTGTACCTTCCCTCCACCTATTGGCAATTACTATTAGTTTTCAAAAATATTATTAATTTTCCCTTTGTCTTTGAAAATATAAACAAAAAACCAAGCCCTTTGCTATTAAGTCAGTTCAGCTCATGGAGACCCCATGTGTTACAGAGTAGAACTGCTCCATAGGGTTATCTTGGTTGTAATCTTTACAGAAGCAGATCACCAGGCCTTTCTTTCATGTCATGGGTAGCTGGGTTTGAACTATCAACCTTTAAGTTAGTAGTCAAGCACAAGCCATTTGTGTCACCTAGGGAACTTTTGAAAATACAAGCATATATTAATGACAGTTTATTTACCTTCTTTGTAATATGAAAGATAGCAAAGCATGTAAATTATGTGCACCTTGATTTTTTTCTCCCTTAAAAAATACTAGTGAGCACTTTATACCAGTATATGGTATTCCTTATTCTTTGTAATAGCTGTATTTTATTTATAGCATTCATTATTTACATGTATCTTAGTTATTTATCCTGTCCCTTATTGATGAATGCTTAAGTTTTTGCAGTCTTTTGTTAATATCAGCAATGCTACAAAGTGTATAAGTCATCTGTTTTTCTATCACTGTAAGGTTGTGTTTCTAAGTATTTATGTTTTATCATTGGCTTAAGAACTAAGACATATTCAGTGATCTGAGACTGGAAAGAGGAAAATAACTCCTATACTACCTACGACATGTATTCAAGGAAAGAAGTGTTAACCAATAGAAAAGTATATAAAATTTTGTTTTGATTTCATATATATGAAATCATGTTTGTAAGCAATAACTTAGAGGGGTCAATTTTATACCTTATCATTTTATATATTATCTAGATGTTGCGTTATTGACTAATAATATGCTGTAATTTTGAGAAACATTTTTGCATTAACAAAAGAGACATGGATATTTACAAAATAAATGTCAACAGTATGTGTAGAGCAACTCAAATTTTGCAGGTGCCATGATAGAATGAAGAGGCTATAATAGCTATCAATCTCCCTATCTATAAAGGAAAATTTGTCAGACAAACTTAGCACTTTCCTTCATGCCACCTACTGAGTATCCATATGGTGCGTGGTCCTTACTATAAAACAGGACATTTACAGGTTGAACTTCTGTTAGAAAAATGTGGAATTTATTTCAGTTTAAAATCTTGCGGTTTTATTTTGGGCAAAGGATAGCACATATTTGCTCACATACATATATATAGATGATAGTAAGGGCCCTCTCTTAAGTCTGCTATATCAACTTGCCTACAGAAATTCTCCACTGAAAGGAGCTTATTGTTTTCTCCAGTTGACATTCTCTCTTGAGATTATTAGTGACTTCCTGGACCTCTTGAGCCCTCTCCTGTGTATGTGTATCAAAGAACTCCGGTGGTGGAGTAGTTAAAGCCAAAAAGTTTGTGGTTCCACCCACTAGCTGCTCTGTGGGAGAAAGATAAGGCAGTCTGCTTCAAGATTTACAACCTTAGAAATCCTATGGGGCAATTCTACACTATCCTATAGGGTTGCTATGAGTCAGAATCAACTTTATGGCAGTGGGTTTGGTTTTGGGTTTTGGTATGTGCATCTATATTTTGTATACAGTTTTAAATTTGAAACACTGTTTACTGTTGCACAGAGCATGAAGGTTTAGTAACCTCTTTTTAGAAGTGGAGATATAAATAAATCCACTATCTGTGTTTGAAAAGTCTAAACTAAAGTGCAGTTGTATGCTTTAGCTTGTCAATGGATATTTATGAGGTGAGCATAATACTATAATGGTTATAGCAGTGAAATACATCCTGTGAAGATAGCTAGTAAAAGAGCTCACGAGCATTAATGCCAGTGGAATTTTAATGCTGGAGAGATGGGAAACATGGCACTTGCTCTATTTAATGCTGCTCTTACTGGACACAGTGAAAATGAGGAAGTGAGGTCACTTTTCAAACAAAGTTGAGGTCTATATACTTACCAACAACAAAAGGTCAGTTCCTACTCTTGTCTTGTTTGCGTCTCTTTGCTTAGTTAACTGCAAACCAGAAAGAAACAGAGCATCAGTTTTCCTTTTGGGCATCTACTTCCCATTCTGACTTATTCTGAGGCCTAAGAGAGGAAGTATTGCCAACTATGCTATCTGGAGGACTGTCAACACATTCCTCACTCTAACAGATACTGGTTCCTGCCTTAAAGTGATTTAAATGAAGTTAAGGCTAACAGATTCTAATTCTGAGGTTAGCTTTTGCTATGACCAAGATTTTTTTTTTATTATTTGTGATGTATCCTTATCACATCCTGTTTCTTTTCTTCTGAGGAAAAGTTGGTAAGAGAGTAAAGCTTCCACAGAGAACTTTCCTCTAAGAGATAGATTAAGAATGTTAATAGATTTCTAGTTTATAGAAAATCACATTGTGTTTCCTTTCTTTTCTAGCAGGCAAAGGGAATGAAGTTACACTTTTTGTCTTTAGACCTGTAGAATTTATTGCTTATAGAAGAATAGAAAATCATTGAGATTATGTGAAGAATAGTATATTTTCAACATGCCTGTATGTAAACTTTGAGTTCTTATCTGTTATTATCAATGTTAACTTAATTCAGGTTAAGTTAAAATCAATCATCGTTTAACATGATTTATCAATCAGCATTTGACATCATTAAATATAATTTAGTATCATTTAAGCTAACTATCTACAGAGAACTTTACTAATTCCTACCAGAACAAGGGAAAAAAAGCATAGAAGTAGAAATGATATTTTATTTTTTGCATAAGGTAGATATTGAAGTAACACAAATTCTTTAGAGACTTTTAGATGTTAAAATAAATTGGATTCTAAACAAAAGACAGGCATATAAGCTGAACATTTACACTAGGTAGATACACTCCTTGGAGAGATCAGTCATAGGAGAATAGACAGGCTGTATGTGCACAGGGAGACAGCTCAGGGGGCAGGAGTGCATGGGAGAGGACACAGGGAACAGGTAACTATGGGGAGGAAGTGGGAGGGGAGCTGTTGCACTGTGGGAAATTGCAGTCAGTCATGACATGAAGTGTATGTGAGTTGCTGTATGGAAAATTTGCTCTCTAAACTTTCACCAAAATCACAATACACATTAAAAAAAAATCATAGAATTATTTCACTGTGATATGAAATATGTGACCAAAAAAAAAAAAAAAACCAAACTCACTGCTGGTGAGTCATTTCTGAAAATAAATTAATAAATTGGATTCTTTGGCATTGTGGAAGATAGGAATTACACTTAGTTTGCTCCTAAAGAAGCATTGAGAGAAAAAAAAAAATACAATAATTCGTCAGAAGAATGAAAAGGAGAAAGAATCATAGACCAAGGCCAAGGTCAAGAGACAGATATACCAGAAAATATGCAAGAAGAGGGACTTTAAAAAATATCCTGGAAATCTGAGCATTCTGAAAGCTAAAACACTAAAAGAAATAGGTTGAATAACATTGTGGCCATTGTATACTTAAAGGGAAGTATAAATGCTTACCTGGAGAGACAAGTTTCTTCCTTACACTGAAGTTCAAGGAAAATTGATCTGTCAATAGCAATGTTCTCACTAGCAATTTTCCAAAATACAAAGTTTTTCTTCCTATGGCCAAAAGCCATATGGACTCTTCATATGACTAAAGATAAAGGAATAATGCTATAGTGTTTTCATAGATCTGTGTAAGTATTTCTAAAGAGAAGTAAAGAAACTAAGTCCAGGCATATAGGTAATTTCCTAGTGATTTGAATTAACGTAGATATGAAAAAGTTTTACATATGTTATTGAACTACAGTTGTTAGCCAAATAAACAAAATAATTACACTGAATTGCAATTTGAAAGATAGGTTAGAGTGGAGTTTCCTGGGTGGAAGTAGGGATGAGAGTCTTTTAAATTTGCCCATTTGCTCCCTCCTTATTAACAACCACCAGCCATGGCTGCCCCTGAGGCACATTGTAGAACCACAGGACTTTATAGAATACAATATGAAAACTACTGACCTAGAGAAACAGATGTCTAGCTCTCACTAACAATCTCCTTCTCAAAAATAGCTTTGCCAACAGATCTAGAGAGAAAACATTCCAAAATTATTACTGATAAATGCCTGCATTTTAAATATTCTATGTTGTTGATTGAATAGAGAACTATAGTATGCCCTAGTTGTGATTATAAAGATTGATATGATATAAAACTTGTTGTTGTTATTTGCCGTTGAGTCAGCCCCGACTCATAACGACCCCTCCTTGGGTTTCCGAGGCAGTATCACTACGGAAGTAGGATTGCCCAACCTTCCTTCCGAGGAGTGGTGTTTCTTATATTCTCATTTAAATGTAATGTGCACAGAGCATAAAGTAGGCTATGTGTGTCTATTTGTATGTTCACACTGTTGTTAGGTGCCATCGAGTTGGCTCCAACTCAGACCCTGTGTACAACAGAATGATACACTTCCCTTTTCATGTATAACTTATTGATGTACTTTCTGTTTGTTTTTTTACTCTTTGGGCATATATTGCATAACTACAATCATGTTTTGTACAATTTGGCTTTCTTTTCCACTTACCATTTCCCTACATTTTATTTTTTTTATGTTTTCTATTTTATTGGCTATATAATCTTTAGTTAGATGAATAGTAATTTAACTCATATATGACTGCTGGACAGAAATATATATAAATTGATTGTATTTTTTCCTGTTAGGAAAATTCTATAGTAAATGTATTTAAATCTTTATCTAAATATTTATTAGGCTGTATTTCCAAAATTAAATTACTGAGTTAAACAATATAAACTTTTAATACCATTATTACATATGTTGCCTACTATATCATTTTTGCCAGTTTATACTTCCACTAGCAATTCATGAGAGTTTCTTCTTGCCACCAAAATTCTTATACAGTTACACCACTGCAGCTGAGAAACACTGCTACTTACTGCTTTGTTGCTTTGCAGTGGTGTCACTGGGGATGTGGTACAGGAGGTGCAGACCACACTGGGTGATGCCATTAGAGGGGGTAACCCCAAATTGACTGTCTATAAAACTTCTATACAGTGTTTCAGTAGAAATTTATTATTTTTTATAAAAAAATTATTCCTGTAGTACTAACAACAAAGGAGCTTCGGTAGCATAGTGCCTACGGCACTTAACTGCTAACCAGAAGGCTGGTGGCTCAAACTCACCAGCCACTCCTCGGAATGAAGGTTGGGCAATCTACTTCCGTAGTGATACTGCCTCGGAAACCCAAGGAGGGGTCACTATGAGTCGGGTCCGACTCGACAGCAAACAACAACAACAGTAACAACAAAAGCATTTTTCATAAGCCCAGCTTACATGTATTAATACACTTACAAGGCTAAAACTTTATACTAATTTTTTCTTGACCCTTCTAATGTGCTTGGTCAGAGCTGTCATTATTACCAAATTACAAGAACACTTCAAATCATGTGATTTCATCTACATGTGCTACAAGCACACACTATTGCTTTTATTGCTGCTGATATTTTCATAGTTGCTGATTTTGTCAAATTTTTGGCATCTTAGCTACAATATTGTGATATTATTTGTGAACTTATATCAATAAGTTTTTTGAGAATAAAGTAGTAATTAAAGAAAAAAAAAAAAAAAAAAAAACACTGCCAGCAAGTGAATTCTGGCTGATAGCAGTCCCCACTGGTTTTCCAAGGCTGTCAATCTTTACAGGAATACATTGTTTCATCTTTCTCCTGTGGATCAACTGGAGGATTTGAACTATGGGCCCTCTGGCCAGCAACCAAATGCCTTACCCACTACACCACCAGAGAAAATAAGGAGAAAAATTTAAAAAGGCTTCTGCTCATTTACTAATAATGCTGTAATTCAATGTAAAAAGATTTTACAAAACAATTTTGTTGTATTTATATAATCTAAGAAATATTATATTTAAGCAATTTACAACTATATTTATCACATATCATCCTATAGTTAAAATGGATAATAAACATCACTAAGGATTCTGCCTGGTCTGGACCTGAGGAAGATCCATTTTTTGGGGGGGGGGAGGGGTACTGATACAAGCCCTAGTGGCATCATTGGTGCTTTGTTCAAATTTTTATTTATTATGTCATTTTCCAACCTTTTTCCCCTTCAAAAATTAGAAAATAGATATAGCAATGAAATGACATTTTAAGTGTTTTCTTCCTTTTTGTTATTTTGTGGGGGACATAATTCACTTTCTTAGCTGATCTGGAGAATAGCATCTCATCACTTAATAGTCATTTAAAATTTTTGTTTGGAGGTTCAAGATAATACAAAAATATAGTGTGAGTACTTGATTTATGATCACTGTGTTACCAAGGAATTTTGATTTCACTCTAAGGTGGTCTTCTATTTTTCTCCCAGTTTCCTTTGTACTAACTATTTATAGATATTAGGTACAAACTTACTAACAAAATTGGCAATGAGCTGCAATGATGGGCTCAGATATAGCAAAGATTATGGGGCTGGCACAGGACCAGGCAGTGTGTTGTTCTGCTGTACATAGAATCACTGTGAGTTGGAGATGACTCAATGGCACCTAACAACAACAGTAACAATGCAGTGATAATGTTGCATCCAAAATTATTTATAGAAAAAGTTTGCATTTAGTCAAACACTAATAGAAACTCCTACTTTTATTTTTATTCTGTGTTTTTTCTGTTAATATCAACTTCTGAAATTTCCAAATTTATTGGATGGTCATATTTGTTTACACAAAAATCCTATCTTTATGTTCTCAGCATTCTTCTCCAACAGTATTTTTTGTACCTTTTCAATTTACTTTAGAACATCAGTAATAATTCATGAAATATTTAAAACAAAGTATTCAAAGTTAGAGGAAGGAAAAATCTGAAAATGATTCAAGGGCACCTATGAGAAACAGAAAAATCTTAATAGGATGATAATCCTGGCCTTATACTAGAAAGCACTATGCTAGTTATATGACAGACTATTAGCTGTGTTTTTTTTTTTTAAGAGAGAGGAAGCTTGATCATGAATTAGAAGTTTTATTTTCAAATAATTATTGGATTATTTGCACTTGTGTATGGAACAATGTGTCCATGCAGCCTTCATTGAACTGCTAAGGAATTGGAATGGCAAAGCATCTTTGGAAACATGCAGTTGTTACAAATAGTCAATAACAATGGACATAACCACTAATAAGTCTCTTTCAATAGCTTTTTATAGAGTGGGATGACATCTCTTCCCTTTCTTCTTGGCCTTCCAGTCTCAGTGTTTTAGTAAGTCTTATGTGCATTCCGCATTTTAGAAGCATCAGATTACATAAGGGCTTCTCTTCCTTTTAAATTGTTACATAAAGAAGGTTATTGGGTTGTGGCTTTGAAATTTTTATTGGTAGCATTTTAATGATATGCTTTAGATAGAATGGTGTAGCTCTGCTTTCCAAGAGTTGTTTTCACTCTAATTCTACACATTATCACTCTTTAGGTAAATTTAGTGTGGAAAGAACTGAAATAACATTCGTATTTTGACCCATGGTGGAAAAAAAGGGCTTTTGTCTCATCTTAACATTTACCTTTTTTGGGGGGAGTTAATTATTTACATGTGTGTGTGTGTGTGTGTGTGTGTATACAACTTGTCCCCAAATTATGACTTATTTGACAATTTGTATTTACTATCACCCCCTCCCTTTTTCTTGGTACACCTTATCATTAGTGAATTGCAGCCCATAATTTGCTGATGTGATTCTATTTGTAAGTTTATATGTCATGTTTCCAACTCTCAAAGACAAATAAAGATTTTATGTATAAAGATACTGATAAGAAAAGGTAATGATAATGAAAACTAGCTAGCTAACTAACTAACTAAGGTATTCAATTTTTGAAAGAACTTATTTAGGATGGAGTCAATAAAGCAGAACTCTATCATCAACAGGGG
>NW_006921857.1:4043602-4058826 GCF_000298275.1 Orycteropus afer afer | reverse complement strand
TAACATTTAAAATTTATATCATGGTATAAAATCAAGGTGTTTTATGCATTATTATAGTTGCTGTATTATTTCAATAAGGATTTGTTTCTTTCCTCAGGGCCGATGCATAAACTTCTCCAGAGTTCCATCTCAATAAAAGGAAAGCAGTAAAACCAAAGAGGTATGAAGATGACACCTCTCCACACTGCTGATTTCCAGCCAAATGAAAAAAAAATGAAGACATTTCAGAAGTTTTTGGAAGAGCACCTTAATTCCTCTCAGGCATAAAATATTTTCTCTGCCTTCTGCTTTGCTTGCAGCAGTTTCCAGCACTTGTTGTGCCATGGTAGTCCATGAAATCCAATGGTAACACATGATCCATGACCTTGAAAATAAAGAGGAATGTTAATGTGCATGCTATGTTTATACAAGAAAGTTAATTTCAGCTTGTAGGAGAGGAAAAAGTAAAACAACGATCATGACATGACATGCTACAGCACAAAGAGGATATCAAACAAGGACCACAAAACAGCTAGCCATGAGGGGTCTTTAATAGAATTTTCTTATGTGGAAACATGGCGCTTGTTTTTACATGACAAGATTATTAGCTACAGGCAGAGTATAAAATTTCCCACCAGGCTAAGCAAATAAAGGAGTCCATTGCCTTATAGCTATGTCAGATCACAAATTCCTTTCAAGTCCCCTATCACAGTGTGCCTTACGGGAAGCTTCTGACTGTTCTGACTGGAAAATCTTGTCATTCTAACACTGAAAAGTGCACACGCATGACAAAATGTAGACAGGATGCCTCAAGGTATTGGTAGCAAGCAAGATTTTGCCCTTTAGTTTTTGAAGAAACCTTTCTTTCATTATGCACATGGGACAAGAAGAAAATTAATAGAGCGTTATTCTACGGGAAGACAGTCTCTAACCAAAGATCTTGAATGGAGTTTAAGGGACTCATGATTTGCAACTATGTCCCTGAAACTGATAGATTTTCCCCTTATTCTATGTTTAGGGTTTAGTAGTGCATAAATCATTAATATCTGTTAAAAATACTTAGGAATTTGTTTTGTTTTTAATTTAAAGGAAGCCATAACCACAAAGCTTCCGCTCAGGGTTTTTTTCTTCCTCCAAGTCTCCAAGGGCTCTTCAGCGTCACAAGCCAGCAACTCTCTTTGCATGAAAATTTCAAAGTTTAATTAATATAATTAAAGGCAACAGCAAGCAGCAGCCTGTGAAGATTTTGCTCATCTTTTTTATGCCTTTTGACATTGAATGACCTATTACTGTATGCGCATTACTTGGAGTTTGAGGGGCACACCACCTTGGTTATGATTCAGTAGAGGAAAAAGACCTCTTTTCATCAGTTTATAAATTAAATTTTCAGAAGCATTGACCATCACAAACATTGACAATGTATGTATTATAATTTTTTAGAAAAACCACCATCGTGTCACGTCGGCGATGCCAAATTATGTTAGCGTGAGCGGAAACACTGTGGGGGTGGGGAAGAAGGCAGCAGCTGAAGGAAAAAGCTCAAATGATCTAGTCACTTTCGATACTGTACTTCAGATGCGAAATGGATATTCGACTCGAAACCTGACAAAGCGCGCCTGCTTTGATGTGAACTGGTATAGACAATGACCAGTGGCTGGGTCAGTGGGATGTCTCTCTGTGAGCACAAAGGCTTATCAAATGACACTAAAAATAAGTTCAACAACCATCACATTGGAAGGGAGAAGGAGAACATTTTATGTTTGGCGGGCATGTGTGTGCACAAGATGGAAAGGGCGATTTGGAGCATCCCCGTATAATTACCCCCATTGTGCTCTTAATGGAAATTTCAAAGGACGGAAGTGATTCTGTTGGTTGGTGTCCAGATTTGTGGCACTGCTCCAAGAAGCCTTATGCATACACACAAATATATATGTAATATATATATACACATATGTATCCTCTAGCTTGAATCCTTTGCTCGAGTTTATTTATGTCACTGGCTGGCTGGATCCAAAGTCACGTGTCCACATATCCATAAATAAAATTTTTACCTGTGTGTTTGCTGGCATTTTTTAAAATCCAGATGAAGCTTATGCCTTTGTTTGAATGAATATAAAATTGCCCTGTTATTTTCAGGGAGGGAATTGTATTCCGTTTCAAAATGTTCCTCATTTTCACAGATGGGTCTATTGATGGTAGTTACCCATGTGTGTGTGTTATCCAAGTATGACCTAGAGGGCCAATGTGGTACACCCAACCCTTTCTGAAATGAGTTTTTGTAGACCTGTGTTTGGGTTTGCATCTGGAACAGGGATTATTGCTATTTATAACATTTAGTGCACACCTATAAATGGTATTTTAGGAACAATAAGGATACTACAAAAGCTAAGGCTATGTCTCTTTGGTTGTTGTTGTTGTTGTGTGCCGTCGAGTCAACCCCGACTCATAGCGACCCCTCCTTGGGTTTCCAAGGCAGTATCACTACGGAAGTAGGATTGCCCAACCTTCCTTCCGAGGAGTGGCTGGTGGGTTTGAACCGCCAGCCGTCTGGTTAGCAGGCAAGTGTCTTAGCCACTATGCTACCAGAGCTCCTTGTCTCTTTGGTAGTTGCTTTAAATATGGCTAGTATCATATCCTCAGAAGGAAGGTTGGGCAATCCTACTTCCGTAGTGATACTGCCTCGGAAACCCAAGGAGGGGTCGCTATGGGTCAGGTTTGACTCGACGGCACATAACAACAACAAAAACAACAGTATCATATAAGGAGCTCTGGTAGCATAGTGCCTAAGGCACTTGACTGCTAACCAGAGGTAGATTTGAACCACCAGCCACTCTTTGGAAGGAAGGTTGGGCAATCTACTTCCATAGTGATACTGCCTCAGCAACCCAAGGAGGGGTTGCTATGAGTTGGGTCTGACTCGACGGCACATAACAACAGCAACAAGTATCATATAGCATAGTCACGTTTGCCTGCATGAAAAATGTAAGTAGACCTTTATACTTAATTGGAAGGATAGCTTTTTATAGATTGGAACACAAATGAAGAACACTTTTCATACCACTATGAAGTGCTGACAGTGAAAAGGGAGAATCAGTGGTATATATGTAGACTGAAAAATACCATGCATAAAGTTCAAAGACAGATAAAATTTCATGTCATTCAAAAATCTGTGCCAGATCTGTCATGAATTTCTCTGATAATATCAATTAGCCAATTAGAGGAATTTGTTTTAAAGAATACTGTTTTCTTAACAAAGAACAAGACCATAAACCTCCACAGCTTTCAACAAAGAAAATAAATGGTTAGAATAAATCCATTCCTATAAAGTAAATGTCCTTTGATATTTTATATATAGAAATAATTTTTGTTTCATTCTCTGGACTTGATGTCAGTCAAGATCTGTTCTCTGGGTACAAATGAATAAGTATCTTTAATCCATTTGTGTTGCATAAGGTTGCAAAGCAATTAAGTGGGAAATGACTTCTAACTTATGTGTCTACTCTGCCTAGAAAGAAAGTTTTGAAGGCATCTATATATATTTCATAACAATGTCTGTTCTTTATGGATTTGATCCATAAATATTTATCTATCTGAAAACTTTGATACTTGGAATGTTTTCCATAAAGCATTTGGTGTTCCAAGAAAAAACATTTGGTGCTAAGAGTTGCAATACTGATGCCTTTCCTCAAGTTAATTCTATTTTAGAAATTTATATTTCCTTTCCAATGAGATGCAGAGTAAAATTTGAGACCCTCCATTAAGTAGGGAACAGCATCTGTCAGCTATACAGAATTAGTATTTTGACAAAAATATGAGGTTTAAACCCCTTATATTTGAAAACGTGAGAGAAAGAAGTGACTTCCTTGTATTTACCCTTGAATTTATTTTAACAATTTTAAATAATAAGTTATTCAGTATTTGTTTTTATAATGAATTCTTACTGGATATAAGATCAGAATATCTCTGTGAAGTTAATAACTTTATGTAAATATCATTGACTTGTTTACTGCTCAGAGGCAGTTTATCTTAAAAATTAAAATGAAATCTATGTTATGACCAATGAAGTGATTCAAATATTTTTGATTGATAAGTTAATATATCACTTTTGAATTGTAAGAGGGAAAAATAGGTTTGTTATAAATAATCAAAATTTAAAGAAATTACAACAAGGTTTATTCTGAGCAGTTACTCTGTATGTATATAGGGAGACCACTCTGATACAAAAACAAAAAATAAAAGTAAATGGCTCAAAGTAGGCCAGTTACAATGAAATACACATAGAGAGGAAAGGGAGATGAATAGAAGGTCAATCATTGGCCAATCTTAACAGGATTGACTCAACCCTGCTGTCCCCTTTTTACTAAGATCAACTGATATCAGGTCACAAGTTGGGCTATTGCCCCACCTGCAGTCATGATACCTTATGAAAATAAGTAATCTCGGTTTACAACAAGAAAAAAAGATTAACAGTTTCTAGTGAAAAAAGCCACTGGAAGGATTAATTTTGGATCAGGAATTTTTATAGGTAATATGTGGTTTCATGGGTAAAAAACAAAAAATTAAACTAAGATGTCCATTATTAATTTTTCCCATTGACAGCACATTTACAAGTATTGTAAAGTATTGTAGCTGCTTCTTCCACATGTGCATTGCAAAATTCTAGTTAACTTTTACTAGATTTTGCACAGCACCACATTAACTTAGGAGATTTATTAGTATTTTATTACTACTAGAAAATTATGGCAAGTGAGCGTGCACAGGAGATAAATATGTACATTCTCTGTTTTAATATGAAAGGAAATATATGATCTAGAAACAGAATAATTCTAGTACATCTGTTACGCATTTAAAGAAAGAAACAGACAAATGAGACTGAAAGACGTTACCTATTTGTAGGTAATGAAGTGGATGCGGTCACATTCAAGGCTTGAGGTGAAGTTAATATTTTACTTAGTGAATTAATGACATAGCTCTGAGAAGAGTTTAATTTTAATTTTAAAATATTTGTGTACTTATTAGAATCTAATTCAGTCATTTGATAAAAGAAAGAAATCTGGTTTTGAAAATCCGTGATGAAGCAGACTCTGTTATTTTTCTTTAATGTACCTAATTCTTGTGCTGTTCTGCCAAAAGAAAATGCTGATAAGAAAGTACAATTGATATGAAGAAATTGCTGTGCAAATAGCTACACAAGAGGTGTATCAAGTAAATTATTAGAGAAAGAGACAGAGACCTGACTCAATATGATTTGCAACAAAGCGTTTTGGCTTGGAAATGATATGATGGAGATCTAGATCATAGACCTAGTCTCCAATTAGCTCACTGACATTTAGAAGATCAATTTCTTAACCATTGATTGGAGAGGGACTGAAGATATATAAAATGCCTTTCATCTCTGACAACAGTTCTATGAAAATAGCCATAATGGAAGTTTTAGTGTTTATGTATCTCATATTTTGTAATGATTGACTTTATTTGGGAAGCTTGGCAATATTTGGACTGTAAATTACCATTTAGTTACAAAAATGAGGCTGAACCATAGTACATTATTTATAATTAGCCATAATAGAGTAATTCTGAGTTAATTTGTTATAGTTAGAATTTGTGAAAGAAGCAATTGATCACAGAGTTTTTGTTTGATGGAACATTTCAAAAGAAGAATAAAATATTCAGAAGCACATATATGCATTCCACTATGGTTTTACTATCATAGTAAATGTCTCAAAGGTATACATGAAGATGCACAGAAACTGTCATCACTTTTAATGAATGGCATAATTTGTACACTGTTGTTGTTAGGTGCCTTTGAATTTGTTCCAACTCATAGCAATTCTATGTGCAGCAGAATGAAATACTGCCCAGTCCTGTACCATGGTCACCATCATTGCTATGTTTGAGCCCATTAATGCAGTCACTGTGAGAATCCATCTCCTTGAGGGTCTTCCTCTTTTTCACTGACCCTGTTAGCATGATGTCCAGCTGCAGATACTTGTCATTCCTGCTAACATGTCCAGAGCACATGAGGTGAAATCTCTCTACCCTCACTTCTAGGGAGCATTCTGGCTGTACTTGTTTCAAAACAGATTTCTTCATTCTTCTGGTGGTACGTAGTATGTTCAATATTCTTTGCCAACACCATAAGTCAAATGCATCATAATTCATCTTTGGTTTTCCTTATTCATTACCCAGCTTTTACATGCGTATCAGATGACTGAAAATACCATGACTTGGGTCATATACATCTTAGCTCTCAAACTGATACGTATATATAGAGAGAGTTCTGGTGGTGTAATGACTAAGGTATTTGCTAACCAGAAGGCTGGTGGTTTAAACCCATCATCCACTCCTTGGAAGGAAGGTTGGGCAATCTACTTCGGTAGTGATACCACCTCGGAAACTCAAGGATGGGTCACTATGAGTCAGATCCGATTCAATGGCAGTAATTATTTTTTTTGTATGCACGCACACACACACACACACATACACATAAATATGTGTGTATATATATAAACATTTTAAAGATATCTTTTGCAGCAGATTTACCCAATGCAATGCATTTTTTGATTTATTGACTGCTGACTCCATGGGAACTCATTGTATTCCAAGTAAAATTAAATCCTTAATGACTTCAGTATTTTCTCTCTTTATCATGATGTTTATTGGTCCAGTTGTGAGGATTTTTGTTTCTTCAGGTTGAGATGTAATCCATACTGAAGGTTGTAGTATTTAATTTTAAGCAGTAAGTGCCTCAAGTCCTCTTCACTTTCAGCAAAAAAAAAAAAGGTTATGTCATCTGCATAATGAAGATTGTTTATGAGTCTTCCTCCAATTCTTATGCTTCATTCTTCTTCATATAGTCCAGCTTCTCAGATTATTTACTCAATATACAATATGTTTAAAGGACACAAAGCTGACACATGCTTATCCTGATTCAAACCACATAGTATCCCCTTGTCCTGTTCTCTTGGTCTAGAGACAGGTTTGTCATGAGCACATTTAAATGTTCTAGAATTCTTATTCTTTGCAATGTTATCCATAATTTGTTATGATCCACACAGTTGAATGCCTTTGAATAATCAACACAGGTAAGCATCTTTCTGGTATTCTTTGCTTTCAGCCAAGATCCATCTCACACCAGCAATGATATTCCTAGATACATGTTGTCTCCTGAATCGGGCTTGAATTTCTGGCACTTTCCTGTCAATGTACTGCTGCAACTGTTTTTGAATTACCTTCAGCAAAATTTTACTTATATATGATACTGATAAACTTCAATAATTTTCCTCATTCTGTTGGATTACCTATCTTTGAAATGGGCGCAAATAAGTATCTCTTTGACTGGCCAGGTAACTGCATTCCAAATTTCTTGGCATAGATGAGTGAACCCTTCCAGCGTTGCATGCATTTATTGAAACATCTCAGTTGGTATTCCATTAATTCCTGGGTCCTTGTTTTTCCCCAGTGCCCTCAGTTTAGCTTGGACTTCTTCCTTCAATAACATTATTCTTGATCCCATATTATTTCCTGAAATGGTTGAACAATGACTAATTCTTTTTGGTATTGTGACTGTGTATTCTTTCCATTTTCTTTTAATGCTGCCTGTGTCATTCAATATTTTACCCATGCCCAAGCCCAATATTATCAAATCAATTCTGTGTCATAGAATTCTTCAGTATTACAACCAGATATTTGAACTTTTTCTTCAGTTCTTTCAACTTGAGAAATTCTGTATGTATTCTTCCTTTTTGTTAATCTCCGTCCATGTCTTCACACTGTTCATTATAATACTTTGCTTTGTCTTCTCAAGCCACCCTTTGAAATTTTCTATTTAGCATTTCTTCCATTTGCTTTATCTACTCTACATTAAAAAGCAAGTTTCATAATCTCTTCTGACATCCACTTAGTTTTTTCTTCTTTCTTTTTTTAAAGTAATCATTTACATTATTCATGTATAATGTCATTGGACAACTCTTCTGGTCTTTGCTCATCAGTGTTCACTGCATCAAATCTATTATTTGTAATTTCTCTAAATTTAGGTGGGATGTACTCAAGTTCTTACTCTGGCTCTTGTGGTGTTGACTGAATTTTCTTCAGCTTTAAGTTGAACGTACATAAGAAAAATTGATAATCTCTTTTGTATTCTCTCCCTGGCCTTATTCTGACTGATGATGTTGAGCTTCTGCATCATCTCTTTCCACAGATGTAGTAAAATGGATTCTTGGCTATTCCATCTGATGTGGTCTGTATGCATTGTTGTTGTTGTTAGGTGCCATCAAGTTGGCTCAGTCTTATAGAGATCCTGTGTAAAACAGAACGAAACACTGCCCAGTCCTGTGTCAGTCTCACAATCCTCAGGCTATGCCTGAGCCCATTGTTGCAGCCATTATGTCAATCCATCTCATTGGAGGGCCTTCCCCTTTTTCACTGACCCTCCACTTTATAAAGCATGATATCCTTCTGCAGGGAATGGTCCCTTCTGACAACATGATTAAAGTAGGTGAGATGGAGGCTGACCGATCTTACTCTCAAGGAGCATTCCGGCTGCACTTCAGGACAGATTTGTTGGTTCTTCTGGCAGTCCATGGTACTTTCGGTATTCTTCGCCAACACCACTACTCAGAAGCATCAACTCTTCTTTGGTCTTCCTTATTCATTGTTCAACTTTCATATGCATATAGGGCAGTGAAG
Organism: Orycteropus afer afer; assembly: GCF_000298275.1. NCBI lineage: Eukaryota > Metazoa > Chordata > Mammalia > Tubulidentata > Orycteropodidae > Orycteropus > Orycteropus afer. The sequence continues at coordinate 4,050,159 of NW_006921857.1, read as the reverse complement.
AAACCATGGCTTGGGTCAAGTGTACCTTAGTCTTCAAAGAGACATCTTCACTCTTCAGCACTTTAAAGAGGTCTTTTGCAGCAGATTTGCCCAGGGAGATATGTAGTATGATTTCTTGACTGTGGCTTCCATTGGTGTTGACTGTGGAACCAAGTAATACAAAATCTTTGACAACTTCATTCTTTTCTCCCTTTATTGTAATGCTGATTATTGGTCCATTTGTGAAGATTTTTGTTTGCTCTATATGGATAGTTACAGTTTATGTTGTTAAAAAAAGGTACTTCCAATGAATAGGTCATTGGTCCTGAAAAGTTCTATCATGCAATCTCTGGCATCATTTATATCACCAAGGCCATATTTTCCAATCACTGATCTTTCTTCATTTCTAACTTTTGCAATCCAGTCACCAGTAATTATCAACGTATCTTGATTTGATCAATTTCAGACTGTAAAATTTGGTCAAAGTATTCAATTTCTTCATCTTTAGCATTAGTGGTTGGTGCATAAATTTGAATAATAGTCATATTAACTGGTCTTTCTTATAGGCATATGGATATAACTGACAGTGTTATACTTTAGCATGTTGTTGTTGTTATGGGCTGTCGAGTTGGACCGACTCATAGCGACCCCTCCTTGGGTTTCCAAGGTGGTATCACTACGAAAGTAAGTTGACCAACTTTCCTTCTGAGGAGTGGCTGGTGGGTGTGAACTGCCAGCCTTCTGATTAGCAATCAAGTTCCATAGGCACTATGCTACCGGAGCTCCTAACACACTGCCATGGAGTCCAACCTGACTCATAATGACCCCTCTTTGTGTTTCTGAGGCAGTAGCACTACAGAAGTAGATTGCCCAACTTTCCTTCTGAGGAGTGGCTGGTGGGTTTGAACTGCCAGCCTTCTGATTAGCAGTCAAATGCCTTAGGCACTAAGCCACCAGAGCTCCCCTACTATAGCATAGATTCTAAAATATTCTTTTTGACAATGAATGTGACACCATTCCTCTTAAATTCCTCATTCCTAGCATAGTAGATCATTTGTTTATCCAGTTCAAAACTGACAATACCAGTCTGTTTCAGTTTAGTAATATGTTGGATATACATCTTCAAGTGTTCCATTTTATTTGCAACGATGCTTATTTTCCTATATTTATGCTCTGTACATTCCACATTCCAATTATTAATTGATGTTTGCATATTTTTTTTCTCATTTTGAGTCAAACCACGTCAGCAAACTAAGATCCCGAAAGTTACTCCATCCATGTCATTAAGGTTGTTGACTCTACTTTGAGACAGCAGCTCTTTCCCAGTCTTTGTGCGTCTTTCAATCTGAGGAGCTCATCTTCTGGTTTTATATCAGACAGTGTTCCACTGCTATTCACAAAGTTTCCACTGGCGAATTTTTCGGAACTAGATAATCAGGTCCTTCTCTCTCTCTTGTATTAGTCTGGATGCTCCATTGAAAGCTGTCCATCATAAATCACCCTGTTGGTATTTGAAATTCTGGTGACAGAGCTTCAAGCATCACAGCAATATAAAAGTCACCACGGTATGGCAAAACAGACAAGTGGTGGTGTAACTAACATTTAAATAATCTTTTTAATATTTAGAATTTTCAAGATATTTTTTAGAACTATACTAAGGTCTGAGACTAAAAGTACATTTTGAATCAAAAGTAACTTATGCATAGGAATATAAACTGTCATTTCTCCAACTCTCTACAGTACTTTGAGGATATAACTTGGTAAATATTTGGTTATATTCTGTACACTCTGTCTACAGTGAACACAAATATTTTTCAATCATGAAAGAAAATAAAATAAATTTTTGTGTGCTTGGTTGTTTTCAGTTCAAATACATATTTTATAAGTAATAATTTGCTCTGAAATCTGAAAAACCTATACAAATACATTGCCAATTAGTAGGGTGTTCCAGTGGCCTAACAATATTGTTTCCATTTCTAAGATGCTGTTATCTGACAATCTAGTAACTGTAAACACTTAAAGCATAGTAATTGGTACAATGAAGAGAGAGGTTAGTAATTGTAGATTTTATTAACCTCACATTTCCCACTAGCATCACAGAAGCAGATTATGTTGCATTTCCAGATTTCCTCATTGGTGTTCACTTTGATCAAGGTTTCTTATCAGATAAAGGATATTAGAAGAACAAAAAACAAAAATGAAACCTACTGCTGTCGACTTGATTCTGACTCATAGTGACCCCCATTAGGTTTCTGAGGTGGTAAATCTTTATGGAAGTATTGCCTAGTGTTGCTTCTGTGGAGTGGCTGGTGGGTTTGAACCACCAACCTTCTGGTTAGCAGTCAGATACTTTAGGCACTGTGCTACCAGAGCTCCTTTTACAAGAATACAAGTTGCTAAAGGGACATAAACAAAGGTTTGCCTTATTCTATGAAGACTTAAGCACAATACCACGAGATGAGGAGGTGCAAGATTATCATTGAGGTTCACTGAAAATTTTATTTGACATTCTCAGTCAATGAGTACATGTTTATAATCATTAGACATTTGTTTTGCCTATATGTAATGATAATGCAACTAGGAAGAATTGTATTTTGTAGCTTTTCCCTTGGGAAATGTGTATAATTCATAGAAACAGTTGCATTCTTAGTACATCAGCGTAGTCAATAGCACTTACAAGAAGAGTGAACACAGTTTCCAGATATTCTCATTTCTTTAAGTAGGGCAAATTCAGACATTGAAACTTTTCTGCATCAAAAGTTTTTATTTTAATTTTTTAATCAGTTGTGTGTAAGTAATGAAACATCCTCTATTTAAAAATATTTTGTAAGCGTAACATCTTTATATATTTTTGAGTAACAGTGGCTAATAATATAGATTAACTCTATTTCAAGTTGATTAAAAGATGTACCAGGAAATTAAAATATCTTGTACTTTAGTTATTTATGTATTTGGGTAACTTTAAAATAAACTACCTTTCCTCTCTTGCTCTTTAAAATAAACTACCTTTCCTCTCTTCCTGAACAAAGGAGCATGGGGGTCATTGACTAAAACTTAATACCTACACATTTGAAACTTTAGTTGATCTTTTGCAAATGAAGTGAAGCCCATATCAGAGTTCTGGAACAGTAAGTGAATAAAACTGAATTTCTCTGAATAAAAATCAAAACTTAGAGGGAATTTCTTCCCCCTGGAAATGGACAAGTAATAAAAGAGGGGGCAAAAGAGAGAAATGAGAGCTAAACAACATTATTAGAAATTAAAACACACATTGAAGAAATGACAGAGGAAGTTTTTGTGCTTTTAAGAATGGAAGTGCCCAATATTTCATTTTAAAGTGCTTGCATTACTGCAATGGAAATCTTTACATCTTCTCAGCATTTCAGTCATCTGCTAACTCTGTTTTTGTGTCAATTAAGGAAGTAGGTTGAGCTCAAGAGAAGGACTCAGGGAATAATGAAATAAACCCTAAAATGAACCATACAAAATTAAACCTCTCTGAAAATTAGCAGAAATAACGAGTATTGGTCATCCCAAAACTGTTAAATGAGTTTAAGGTAGCCTTATATGGATCTTAAATGACAAGTTGTCTCCATATCTTGTCTTGTTTTACCCAGAATTTAAAAAAGCGAAATACATATATTATTTTAAAGACAAGATTAATTATAAAGTCCATAAAGATAATGTCTACTTCAAATATTGCTCAAGCAGTAATCTTGAACAGGTCATCAATAAAATTGAGGAAGTGTAAAGTGATAGATATAAGAGGTCAGATTCTTAATATAGATTTCTCCTAAAATATAACATCATGTGCTAATGGGCCTTGAGTTTTTAGGAACATTCTGTGAATGTAATGGTTTTCATTTCTATCATACTTTTTTTGAACCTCATATAGCTACATATACATATTGAATGAGAGCACGCCAAATTAACTTAGGACTCCCTATATAAGATGGTGGCTATAATAATGTCTGAGTCTAAAACTACGTTTTCAATCAAAAGTGACCTCTGTATCAGGAATATAGACTGTCCTGCCTCTAACTCTTCACAGTACTTTGAGAAAATTACTTGGTAAACAATCTCAGAGAACAATGTAATTTTTGCTTACTTAAGGGTTTTGCTTACTGCTTAGAAAGCCAGGTCCAAAACAATTCTCTGAACAGATACTTACTCAAAACAAACCTTAGAATTACACATGTCCTTCCTGCAGTCACACAAGGAGAGTCTCATGATTGTTTCAAAGCCAGATGAACTGAATTTAATGAATACTTTGTAATTTAAAAAAGAAATATATGTAATCTCCTAACAATCAGATGTACCATCACCCCCAATTTTGTAACTGTTACCTAAATGTCAACCAATCACTGGATTTTGTCTGAGTTTCATTGTATTGCTCTTATAAAAATTTTCTGAACTGTCTCCTCCTTGGACTCCTTAGTCTGGAGTCTTCTGGATCCCATGATTCCCATTTTGCAAATTGCCTTTCTTCTTGATAAAAAGCTCATTACTTTTAATTCAATCAAATCTATCTTTTTGCTCGACATCAAGCACTCATGTTTAAGAAGTACATTCATATTCAAAAATGCTTTGAATGATTCAAAATATGAATTTTTATGTGCTTTGTAATCTCAGATGACTCATAGGAAGCAAGTGATATTTTAAAATAATAATTTCTTAAGATGTTTAATAAAACCCAATCAAGTAATCTGATAGCATTAATAAATTGCATTTATAGAACAGTTGGTATTTTTTCCCAGCACTTTTATATGTTTTGGTCATTGTTTTATTTAAGAAATACATACTATCTATATGGTGCTAATTTTGTCAAAACCTAGCCACATTCAATGTTAAATTGTGGTGTAAGGGTATGAGTAGAGGTGGAAGAGATGGCCTTCTCATGATACTCAAAAAACAAGTCCTATAGTGTGAATTCTGAGTGGCTTGTTTAAAAATAAACCCTGACCACATAAAATGAGATTTAATGGTAAATGAGGCCAGTTTTATATGGCAACTGTAGATAAAGTCTGTACTGATGAGAATATTTCATTTTGCTGCCACACAATTTTTAGTGAATATTAACAGCCTTCCTGAGGAAGCAAATGCTTTTAAATCATTCTATTTGTTGTACAACATTACTTTGGTCTAACTCACAGAGAAGTTGAGCCATATAAAAATTTAATATCCCTTAAGGGAAAACAAAATGGAACAAAACAAAATATCATCAAAATGATGAGGTTAAAAGGGTTGACATAATTCCTAAGAGAAAGGGAAGGTTCTGTAGGGTTTAGGGCCAGCTGAAGGACATTATAATAGAGAGCATAACTTTAACATAATTTCAGAGGCAGTTCATATTGAAATATAGAGAAAAGAAAGCCTCACACAGAGAAAAGATCATTATTAATTCAGTCTTAGTTTCAATTTCAAAGGTGCATATGATGAAGTGAAGTTTCACAATGGAAAACTAAACTAGATTTATATTTCGCCTCTTTACATTGTAGGAGTCTTTGGCTGGTGCAAACTGATGAGCACTGAGCTAACTAACTGGATGGTTGAAGGTTTGAACCTACATAGAATCACCTTGAAAGAAAGGCCTGTCTATCTTCTTCTGAAAGTTCACAGCCATGAAACAAATTCTAAAGAGGGCATTTCTACTCTGACACACTTGACATCATCATGAGTTAAGAGTGATTTCATAGCCTTGTGATGATGATACTGTACCAGGTACATTGCATTTGAATTTTGGTGTTGGTCAAGATTGCATATACAATCAACTGCCAGGAGAACAAACAAATCTACCTTGAAAGAAGTACAGCCAGAATCCTCTTTAGAAGGAAGAATGATAAGACTTCATCTCATGTACTTTGGACATGTTATCAGGAGGGACCAGCCCCTGGAGAAGAATATCATGCTTAGTAAAGTTAGTGTCAGCAAAAAAGAGGAAAACCCTCGATGAGATGGATTGACAATAGTAACTATAACAGTGGGCTAAAATACAGTAACAATCATAAGGATGTTTTAGGAATGGATAGTGTTTCTTTTTGTTGTACAGAGGGTTGCTTTGAGTCAGAACCCAGTGGCACCTAAGAGCAACAAGAAGGTATTTATTCTGTTTTAACATCAGTATTTTCTCTCCATTTTACCCATTTCCTTGCACAAAGTAGATAAAGAGCAGTGCTGCTTAGGGTTTTCTGATAGCCTCTGAAGAAGGGCAGGAATGATTTATGTAGGATGGAGTCCTGGAGGTATGGAAGGTTACTTGGAAGTAGAAAGACTACACAGATGAATGCAAACTATGTCAAAAAGGATAAAAGATCAGATAATTGGTTCTGTTATCAAGAGGAGCCAAAATATGACTAAAAAGTTGGAAGCCATGTGGTAAATATGCAAGGTATAAAGAAAAAGGTGAGAACAAAGACAGAGGGAGAGGAAAGGCCTTGAATTTGTGCATTCATTAGGTTATTGTTGTTGTTGTTGTTGTTAAGTGCCGTAGAGTCATTTCCAACTCATAGCAACCCCATGCACAGCAGAACGAAACACTGCCCGATCCCGCGCCAACCCCACAATCCCTGCTATACTTG
>NW_006921857.1:4035929-4041705 GCF_000298275.1 Orycteropus afer afer | reverse complement strand
CACAATCAGCTCCTGGCCTGGTTTTGGCTGAAGATATTGAGCTTTTCCACCGCCTCTTGCCACAGATGTAGTCAATCTGATTCCTGTGTGTGCCATCTGGTGAAGTCCACGTGTACAGCCTCCGTTTGTGTTGTTGAAAAGCGGTGTTTGCAATGAATAAGTCGTTGGTCTTGCAAAAAGGATGGACATTATATAATGATTAAAAGATCAACTGAACAAGAGGACATAACCATAATAAATATCTGCACACCCAATTGAAGAACTTCAAATGCATAAATCAAACAGAATTGAAAAGGGAATAGACAACTCCATAATAATAGTAAAACACTTTAATGCACCACTCTCAGTGAAAGACAAAAAAATAAGAAACTCAACTAGTATACAGAAGATTTAAACAACAGGATCAACCAACTAGGTCTCATAGATGTATACAGAACACTCCATCCAACAACAGCAGAATACACCTTCTTTTCCAGAGAACATGGAACATTCTCTAGAATAGATCAAATGTTAGGCCACAAAGCAAGCCTCAATAAATTTTAGACCATTGAATTAGTACAAAGCTTCTTGTCAGATCACAGTGCTGTAAGAATAGAATTCAACAATAAGAAGAGAAAGGGGGGAAAAAAAAATGAAGTACATAGAAACTGCAAACACCCTGCTTAAAAATTTTGAGGCAATTAGAAGAAATAAAAAATGAAAACATTCTTAGGAGAAAATGAAAATGAAAACACAACATACCAATATCTTTAGGAAACAGCAAAAGCAGTGTTCATCAGACAATTTATAGCAATAAATGGATACATCAAAAATGAAGGACCAAAATCAACACCTTAATCCACCATTTCCAAAATCAGAAAAAGAACAGCAAAAAAAAAAAAAAAAAGCCTACATTCAACAGAAGAAAGGAAATAATAAAGATTTGAGCAGAAATAAATGAAATAGAAAAACAATGAGAAGACCAGACTAGAAGTTGGTTATTCAAAGGATTAATAAAAGTGATAAAGCACTGGCACTTTTAACAAAGAAAAAGGAGAAGATGAAAATAACATGAATAAGTAGTGAAATAGCCAATGTCACAACAAAAACTACTGAAATAAAAAGGATAATAAGAGGATTCTAGGAAAACTGTCCTCCAACAAATTTGAAAATATACAAATTTCTAGAAACACAGTACCTACCCAAGCTAACACAATCTGAGGCACAAAATTTGAAAAGACTCATCAAAAAAGAAGAAAGTGAATGAGTCACACACAAAAAAATTCCTAACAAAAAAATATCCTGACCCAACTGGCTTCACTGTTTAATTCTACAAAACATTCAAAGAAGAACTGACACCATTCTACTCAAACTATTACAGATTATAGAAAGCGATAGAATACTCTCAAATTCATTCTATGAAACAAGCATAAACCTAACACTAAACCCAGGCAAAGACATCACTAAAAAATAAAATTATAGACCAATATCCCTCATGAACTTTGATGTAAAAATCCTCAACAAAATATTAGCCAACAGATTCCAAAAGCATATAAAAAATATAAAACATCATGACCAGGTAGGAAACCTCAAAGAAAATTAATAAACCTTCTCACCAAAATAAAGAATAAAATAAAAAAGTCTCAGTAAACACTAAAACAATAGCAACAAAGGAAATGATGAGAAAATCCAAAAGTAGAAAAAGTAGAAAAACAACTGATATAATCCACCACATAAATAAAACAAGTAAAAAGAAATAAATTATTATGTTAATTGATGTTGAAAAGGCATTTGACAACATCTGTTCTTGGAAAAAAACTCTCAGCAAAATAGAAAAACTAGGAATTCAATGTAATTAAGGTCATAGACACAAAAAGAATGACCAATATTATTCTCAATGGAGAGAAACTGAAAGCAGTCCCATTGTGAATGGGAACCATATTGTTTTTATTGTTAGGTGCCGTCAAGTCATCTCCAACTCATAGTGACCCTGTGGTCAACAGAATGAAACACTGCTTGGTCCTGCAACAGCTCCACAATCCCTGCTATACTTGAACCCATAGCAGCAGCCACGGTGTCAATCCATCTCGTTGAGGGCCTTCATCTCTTTTGTTGACCCTCCACCCTACCAGGAATGACATCCTTCTCCAGGTAATGGTCCCATCTGACAACATGACCAAAGTAGAAGGGATGAAGTCTGACTATTCTTGCTTCCAAGGAGCATTCCAGCTGCACTTCCTTCAGGACAGCTCTGTTAGATCTTTTAGTGGTTCATGGTACTTTCAGCATTCTTCACCAGCACCACAGCTCAAAAGCATCAATTCTTCTTCAGTCTTCCTTATTCATTGTCCAGCTCTCACATGCATGTATGTATGAGTCGAATGAAAATATCATGGCTTGTGTCAAGCACACCATAGTCCTCAAGGAGACATCTTTGCTCCTCAGCACTCGAAAGAGGTTGTTTGCAGTCAACTTCCCAGTGCTATACGTTGTCTGATGTCCTGGCTGCTGCTTCCATTGGTGTTGATTGTAGAACCAAGCAATGTGAAGTCTTTGACAACCTCAATCTTTTCTCCATTTATCGTGGTGCTACTTATAGGTCCAGTTGTGAGAATTTTTTTTCTTTATATTGAGATGTAATCCATACTGCAGACTGTATTCTTCAACCTTCATCAGTAAGTGCTTCAAGTCATCCTCAGTTTCAGCAAGCAAAATTTTGTCATAAGCATATTGCAGGTTGTTAGTGAGCCTTCCTCCAATCCTAATGCCACTTTCTTCTTCATATAATCCAGTTTCTCGGATTATTTGCTCAGCATATAGATTGAATAAGTATGGTGAAAAGACACAATCCTGACATACTTCCTTCCTGATTTTAAACCATGCAGTGTCCCCTTGTTCTGTTCAAATGACAGCTTCCTGGTCTAGGTACAGGTTCCTCAAGAGTACAATTAAGTGTTCTGGTATTCCCATTCTTCTCAGTGTTATCCATAATTTGTTATGATCCACATATTAGATGCTTTTGCATAGTCAATAAAACGCAAGTAAATATCTTTCTGATATTCTTTTCTTTCAGCCAAGATCCATCTGACATCAGCAATGATATCCCTTGCTCCATGTCCTCTTCTGAATCCAGCCTGCACCTCTGGAAGTTCTCTGTCAATATACTGCTGCAAGCATTTTTGAATTATCTTCAGTAAGATTTTACTTATGTGTGATATTAATGATATTGTTTGATAAATTCCACATTGTGTGGGATCACTTTACTTTGGAATGGGCACAAATATGGATATCTTCCAGTCAGTTGGCCACTTAGCTGTCTTCCAAACCTCTTGGCATAACTAAGTGAGTGCCTCCAGTGGGGCATCCGTTTGTTGAAACATCTCAATGGGTATTCTGTCAAATCCTGGAGCCGTGTTCTTCAACAATTCCTTCAGTACAGCTTTGACTTCTTCCTTCAATACCATTGTTTCTTGATCATATGCCACCTTCTGAAATGGATGAACATCAACCATTTCTTTTTGGTGCAGTGACTCTGTGTATCCCTTCCATTTTCTTTTAATGTTTTCTGCATCATTCAATATTTTGCCCATAGAATCTTTCAATATTGCAACTTGAGGCTTAATTTTTTCCCTCAGTTCTCTCGCTTGAGAAATGCTGAGTATGTTCTTCCCTTTTGGTTTTCTAACTCCAGGTCTTTGCACATGTCATTATAATAATTGGCTTTGTCTGCTTGACATGCTCTTTGAAATCTTCCTTTAAGCTCTTTTATCTTGTCATTTCTTCCATTTGCTTTAGCTAATCTCCATTCAAGGACAAGTTTCAGAGTCTCTTCTGACATCCATTTTGTTTTTTTTCTTCTTTTCTCATCTTTTTAATGACCTCTTGCTTCCTTCATGATAATTTTCTTGATGTTGTTCCACAATTCTTCTGGTTTTTGGTCATTGGTATTCAATGTATCACATCTATTCTTTAGATGGTCTCTAAATTCAGGAAGGATATATTCCAGGTCATATATTGGCTCTTGTGGACTTGTTTTAATTGTCTTCAACTTCAAGTTGAAGATGCATATGAGCAGTTGTTGTTCTGTTCCACAATCAGCTCCTGGTCTTTTTTTTGGCTGAGATACTGAGCTTTTCCACCACCTCTTGCCACAGATGTATTCAATCAGATTCCTGTGTGTTCCATCTGGTGAAGTCCACATTCAGAGCCACTGTTTGTGTTGTTGAAAAAAAGTATTTGCAATGAATAAGTCGTTGGTCTTGCAAAATTCTATCATGCAATTCCAACATTATTTCTGTCACCAAGGCCCTATTTTCCAACTACAGGTGATTCTTTGTTTCCAACTCTTACATTCCAGTCACTAGTGATAATTAAAACATTTTGATTTCACGTGTAGTCAGTTTCAAACTGCAGAAATTGATAAAAATTTTCAATTTCATCATCTTTGGCTTTGGTGGTTGCTGCATAAATTTGAATAATAGTCATATTAACTGGTCTTCCTTGTAGGCATATGGTTATTATCCTATCACTGACAGCATTGTACTTCAGGACAGATCTTGAAGCATCCTTCATGATGATGAGTTACATGTCATTCCTCTTCAAATTGTCATTCCCGGCATAGTAGATCATATGGTTATCTAATTCAAAATGGTCAAAACTGGTCCATTTCAGCTCACTAATGCCTAGGATAGGAGCTCTGGTAGTGTAATACCTAAGGCACTTGACTGCTAACCACAAGGCTGGCAGTTCAAATCCACCAGCCACTCCTCAGAAGGAAGGTTGGGCAATCTACCTTCGTAGTGATACTGCCTCGGAAACTCAAAGAGGGGTTGCTATGAATTGGGGCTGACTCGATGGCACATAACAACAACAACAACAACAATGCCTAGGATATCAGTATTTATGCGTTCCATTTCATTTTTGACAACTTCCAATTTTCCTATATTCATAAAATCATAAAATCCCATGTTCCAATTATTAATGGCTGTTTGCAGCTGTTTTTCTCAATTTGAGTCATATCACATCAGCAAATGGAGGTCTCAAAAGTTTTACTTTATAGGAGCCATATGTTGTTGTTGTTATTTGCTGTCAAGTCAGACTTGACTCATAGAAACCCCTCCTTGAGTTTCTGAGGTGTTATCACTACAGAAGTAGATTGCCCAACTTTCCTTCTGAGGAGTGGCTAGTGGGTTTGAACTGCCAGCCTTCTGGTTATCAGTCAAGTGCCTTAGCTACTATGCTACCAGAGCTCCCAGGAATCATATAGGATGCCTTTTGTCATGTCTTCTATTCATTATTTTATTGGAAGTACTAGCCAGAGCAATAAGGTAAGAAAGGGAAATAAAAGGCATCCAAATTGGCAGAGAAGTAAAATAATCTCTATTTGCAGGTGATTTAGTTGTTAGGTGCCCTCAAATTGATTCCAATTATAGCGACCTTATGCACAACAGAATGAAACATTGCACAGTACTGTGCCATCCTCAAAATCCTTGCTATCCTTGACCCCATTGTTGCAGCCACTGTTCAGTCTGTCACATTCAGGACCTTCCCCTTTTTCTATAACCTCCTCTTTACCAAGCACAATATCTTTCTCTAGGGCATAGTCTCTTCTGACAACATGACTAAAGCAGATGAGACACAGTCTGGCCATTCTCACTTCCAAGGAGCATTTCAGCTGCACTTCTTCTTCTTCTTCTTCTTCTTTTTTTTATTAGGATTTGGGTGAAGATTTACAGAGTAAATTCACTTTTCATACAGCAGTTCACATATACTTTGTCTCATGTCATTGACCAAAATT
>NW_006921857.1:4022380-4032979 GCF_000298275.1 Orycteropus afer afer | reverse complement strand
GTCTAGTTCCTGTTCTCAAGAGGAATGGTTTCAGTCTCTCTCCATTGAGGGTAATGTTGGCTGTTGGTTTTGCATAAATGCCCTTTATTAAGTTGAGGAATGTCCCTTCTATTCCTATTTTGCTGAGAGTTTTGATCAGAAATGGGTGTTGGATTTTATCAAATGCCTTTTCTGTCAGCTGCACTTCTTCCTGGACTTATTTGTTTAATCATCTGACAGTTCATGGTAGTTTCAGTATTCTTTGCCAATAGCACATTTCAAAGGCATCAATCCTTTGGTCTTCCTTATTCATTGTCCAGCTTTCACATGTGTATGAGGTGATTGAAAATACATGGCTTGGGTTAGGCACACCTTAGTCTTCAAAGAGACACTTTTGCTCTTTAAAACTCTAAAGAGATCTTTTGCAGCAGATTTGCCCAATGCAATATGACATTTGATTTCTTGACTGCTGCTTCCATGGGTATTAGTTGTGGATTCAGGTAAATTGAAATCTTTGACCACTTCAACCTTTCCTCCATTTATCTTGATGTTGCTTGTTGTTCCAATTGTGAGGATTTTTGTTTTCTCTATGTTGAAGTGTAATCCACACTGAAGACTGTAGTCTTTGATCTTCAGCAGCAAATGCTTCAAGTCATCTTCACTTTTGGCAAGGAAGGTTTTGTCATCAGCATATCATAGGTTGTTAATGAAACTTCCTTCAGTATTGATGCTGCATTCTTCTTCATATAGTCCAGCTTCTTTGATTATTTGCACAGCATAGAGATTGAGTAAGTGTGGTGAAATGATACAACCATGATACAAACCCTTCCTGATGTTAAACCATGCAGTATTCCCTTGTCTAGTTTGAATGACTGCTTCTTGCTCTAGGTACAGGTTCCTCAGGAACTTAATTAAGTGTTCTGGAATTTCCATTCTTCACAACATTATCTATAATTTGTTATGCTCCACTAAGTCTAATGTCTTTGCATAGTCAGTAAAGCACAAGTAAACATCTTTCTGGTATTTTCTTTCAGCTAAGATCCATCTGAAATCAGTAATGATATCACTTGTTACATGTCCTCTTCTGAATCCAGCTTGACTTTATGGAAGTTCCCTGTCAATATACTGCTGCAACTGCTTTTGAATTATCTTCAGCAAAATTTCACTTGAGTGTGATATTAATGATTTTGTTCAATAATTTCCACATTCTGTTGGTTCATCTTTCTTTGGAATGAGCACAAATGTGGATTTCTTCCAGTAGGCTGGTCAGGTAGCTGTGTTCCAAATTTCTTGATATAAATGAGTAAGCACCTCCAGAACTACATCCCTTTGTTTAAATATCTCATTGGGTTCCTTCAATTCCTGTAGGCTTATTTTTCACCAATTCCTTCAATGTAGCTTGGACTTCTTCCTTCAATACCATAGGTTCTCAATTGTACATTATCTTCTGAAATGACTGAATGTCGACCAATTATTTTAGTATAGTGATGCTGTATATTCCGTTCATCTTCTTTTGATGTTTCCTGCATTGTTCAATATTTTACCCATAGAATCCTTCAATATTGTAAGTTGAGTCTTAATTTTTTTCCTTCAGTTTTTTCAGCTTGAGAAATGCTCAGCGTGTTCTTCCCTTTTGGTTTTCCAATTCCAGGTCTTTGCACATTTCATTATAATCCATTACTTTGTATTTCTGAGCCACCCTTTGAAATATTCAGTTCAACTTTTTTATTTCACCATTTCTTCCTTTTGCTTTAGCTAATCTCTGTTCAAGAGCAAGTTTTGGAGCCTCTTCTGACATTCATTTTGATTTTTCCTTTCTTCTCTTTTGTATGACCTTTTACTTTCTTTGTATGTGATGTTCTTGATGTCATCCCACAACTTATCTGGTCTTTGGTTTTTGGTGTTCAATGCATCCTATCTATTCTCCAGATGGTTTCTAAATTCAGGTGACATGTTCTCAAGGTCATATTTTGGTTACTGTGGACTTGTTTTAATTTTCTTCAGTTTCACTTTGAACTTGCATGTGAGCAATTGATGATCTGTTCCATAGTCAACTGTTGGCCTTGTTGTGACTGATGATATAGAGCTTCTTCATTGCCTTTTTCCACAGATGTAGTCCATTTGATTTCTGTGTTTTCCACCTGGCAATGTCCATGTGTATAGTCACCATTTATACTGTTGGAAAAAAGGTATTTGCAATGAATAAGTCATTGGTCTTGTAAATTCTATCTTGTGATCTCTGACATCATTTCTATCACCATGGCCATATTTTCCAACTATCAATGCTTCTTCATTTCCAACTTTTGCAGTCCAATCACAAGTAATTATCAATACATCTTGAATGCATAGTGAGTCAATTTCAAACTTCAGAAATTGGTGAAAATCTTCAGTTTCTTCATCTTTTGCTTTAGTGGTTGGTGAATAAATTTGAATAATGGTCATATTAACTGGTCTTCCTTACAGGCTTATAGATATTATTCTATCAGTGACAACATAAATGTCCTTTTTAACAAAGAATGTGATGCCATTCCTCTTCAATTTGTCATTCCAGGCATAGTAGACCTTATAATTATCTGATTCAAAATGGCCAATACCAGTTCATTTCAGCTTCTTAATGCCTAGGATGTGGCATAGTGCCTAAGTCATTTGACTGCTGACCAAAAGGCTGGCAGTTCAAACCTACCAGCCACTCCTTGGAAGGAAGATTGAGCAATCTACTTCCATATAGATACCTCCTTGGAAACCCAAGGAGGGGTTGTTATGAGTCAAATTGACTCAATGGGAGTGAGTTTAGCTTTTTGGTTTAATGCCTAGGATGTCAATCTTGATGCATTCCATTTCATTTTCAACAACTTACAATTTTCCTAGATTCTTACTTTGTGCATTTCACATTCCAATTATTAATGAATACTTGCAGCTGTTTCTTCCTATTTTGAGTCATGCTTTGTTAACAATGAAGGTCTTCCATGTCATTAAAGTTGACTCTACTTTGAGGAGGTAGCTCTTCCCCCATCATATTTTGAATACTTTTCAACCTGAAGGGCTAATCTTTCAGCACTATATCAGACAGTGTTTCATTGGTCTTCATAAAATTTTCCAGTAATATCTAAGACAGTCTTTCACTACTATTCTTAAGTTTCTCAGTCCCCAATTTTGTTTTGCATAAGTGGATAGCCCACCCTTCTTCCAAGTCTGTCTTAGTCTAGAACCTGCATTGAAACGTGTCCACCATGGGTGACCCTGCTGGTATTTGAAATGCTGGTGTCATGGCTTCCAGCTTCACAGATACATGCAAGACACCATGTACGATGAACTAACAGATGAGTGGTGGTTGCAGATGGCATGATTCTGTAGATAGAAAATCCTAAAGATGCAACCAGAAAACTACTGGAACTAATAGAACAATTCAGCAGCATGGCGTGGTAAAAGGTCAACATACAAAAATCTCTCACATTTATTTACACAAATGAAGAGACCTCTGAAAAGGAAATCAGAAAAACAATGCTATTTACAATAACCACCTAAAAAATGAAGTACTTAGGAATAAATATAACTAGAGGTGGCATAGTGCCTAAGGCATTTGACTGCTAACCAGAAGGCTGGGGGTTCAAACCCACCACCAACTCCTCAGAACGAAGTCTGGGCAATCTACTTTTGTAGAGATACTGCCTCAGAAACCCAAGGAGGTGTTGCTATGAGTTGGGACCAACTTTATGGCAGTGAGTTTGTTTTATGATTTGCAGAGACACAAAAGACCTATACAAAGAAAATTACAAAACACTGCTACAGAAAACAAGAGACCTACATAAATGGAAGAATATATTATGCTTATGGACAGGAAGACTGAACATTGTGAAAATGTTAATACTACCCAAATTTATCTACCGATATAATGTAATCCTGATCCAGATTCCATCACCATTCTTTAAAGAGATGGAAACAATTATAACCAAGTTTATATGTAATGGAAAGATACCTAAGCTAAGCAAAGAACTACTGAAGAAAAAGAACAAAGTTGAAAGCTTCATATTCCTTGATCTCAAAACCTGCTATACAGTCACAGTAGTCAAAACAGCCTGGTATTAGTACCATAACCAGAGAACAGAATTGACAACCCAGAAGTAAACCCATCTACCTATGGATAGCTGATCTTTGGCAAATGGTCAAAACCCATTAAATGGGGAAGGGATTGTCTCTTTAAGAAATGCTGCTGGCAAAGCTGGATATCTGTTGGCAGAAAAATGAAACAGAATCCATATTCTCCACATCAATTTGGGAATCAGTTTATATAAGCACAAAATATAACCAACATGTGCTAGAAAGTCAAAATGTCATGTCATAGAAATGATACAATATATTTTTTTCTTAAGAGCAATAATATAGAAATAATACATTGTTGTAGTTGTTGTTTGTTGTTAGCTGACATCAAATTAGTGATTGCATGTGTTAAAGAGTAGAACTGGGTTCTGTAAGGTTATCTTGGTGGTAATCTTTGTTGAGGCAGATCACCAGGCCTTTCTTTCATTGTTGGATTGGTTCAAGCCACCATTCTTTAAGTTAGCAGCCTATTGCAAATCGGTTGTGTCACCCAGGCTGATATACTATTTATGTTTTAGACAAATTTATATGGTGACAACAAGTAATTGAATGCAGTGATGTAATACTGATTACACATACATTTTTGTTTATTTCTGACTTGTAGCCCTTCATCCCTGGTTTTCCCATAACTTGAAAAGTTCAAACTCTTTGGCATGGTAGGTGCATCAACTAAATTCTTGGAAACAAGCAAGATAAACCATTTGGTTTTATCTGGAAGAATAGATATTGAGCCTGGTTTTCTGAATTGGGTAACTGAAAGCCCAGTAAAACATGAAAAGGACTCACAGATAATGAAGATAATATTGTAAAGAACCATGCTTAGGAAGCAGACAGGTGTACAAGGAAGATTTGGAGCCAGAACCACAACCAAAATTTCTGATGTGTCTGATGTGGACTCCCTCATTGCCATAATAAAGTATGTGAGTTGTGCTTTCCACTTAGACTTAAAAGATAGTGAAATTTCCAAATATACAATTGGAGCTCAGATGTTGTACAACAAAATTGAGGCAAAAAATCCACTAGAGCATGTACTGTCTTCTGAGACTGACTGATGTGTGATTTCATTCTTCTTTCCTTAGTTTAGCAAAGGGGATAAGTTATCCTCTGAAAGAGTATAATTAACACATTTGCCTGTGTGCATGTACACGTGTGAACATTCTTTTGAACTATTTTAACTTGTTCATTCAGATAAAACGTTAAAAGGCCTCAAAGCCACAGCCATAATGAGATTCACATGTGGAAAGCTACAGTAGTATAGTAATACATTTCATGCTGTTCCATAATTTTCCTAATCAAATAAAATGAGATCAAGCATTACATTGGATGAGCCCAACCTCCCTATTCATACAAAATTATATTTAGTTAATCAGGTAAGAAATTACTCTTTTTCCAGGGTTTTGTTTGCCTTTTAAAGCAACTTAAAAGCAAGAATTTAATTAGTGCATTTTATTCCTCTAGTAAAATGTAGCGAGACAAGTTTTCCTACGGAATAAAGTCAAAATAATAAATACAATGTGTGTATATATATATATATATATATATATAATTTAAAAAAAACCACAAAACTGACTGCCATTGTGTTGAATCCAACTCATAGTGACCCCCTTTTGGTTTCTGAGGCAGTAAATCTTTACAGAAGTAGATCGCCCATAGAACTCAATTAATTAGTTAAGTAATAAATTGAATAAACATTTTTTGTGTACTGCCTATGTACCAGGGACTTTGTTGGTCACTTATTCATAGCAGGGAAAAGACAGAAACATGATGTCCATCTTTATAGAGGTTTTTTCAAATCATTATAATTTTCTATTGCCTCTGTAACACATTGTCACAATTTTAGTAGTTTTTAAAACACATTTATTATTTTGTAGTTCTATATGCCAGAGCTCTGGTAGCATAGTGCTTAAGGCACTTGACTGCTAACCAGAAGGCTGGTGATTCAAACTCGGAAGGAAGATGGGGCAATCTACTTCTGTAGTGGTACTGCCTCAGAAACCCAAGGAGGGTCGCTATGCATCAGGTCCAACTGCATTTATTATTGGAGGTTATAGGAGAAAAAGCTCTGGCTTGAAATTGAAGGATTGAGGTTTCTATCTTCTTGCTAATTATCCTTTGAGGGCTATTCTCAGTTTTTAGAGGCCCTCCACATTCCTTGGCTCTTGACCGTATTCTTCTTTCTCAAAGCCAGCGCTGGGAGGTCAGGTTCTTCTCACATCCCATTTCTTGGACTTAACTCCTCTACCTTCCTCTTCACATTCGTTATTAACATAATTGGTTGGATCCACCTAGATATTCTAGGATAATCTCTTTTCTGAAAAACTTTAACCTTTATCACATCTTCAACATCCTTTTTGCTATGTACAGTAACATATTCACAGGTTGCAGGTTAAGCCATGAACATGTTTTAGGGGGCAAGGGATTATCTTGCTTACCATATTAGCATAGAGAATTCATGAAATGAACTTGTGAAAATATTTCCTTGACATAAATTTATTTCAAGTAATCAATTTAAATTCATATTATATGTTTGGGAATGGAAATAAATTAAAATATACTTAAGTTTTCAGAATGGCATTTGAAAATTTCATTTCTATTTTCAGATAAACTCAACTTGTTAAAAACCAGGTTTAAAAATTCAGTTTTTCCTCATGCCTACAAGGATTTCTTATCTAGTAATTTAAAAAGTCTCTATATTTCCAGTTCCCTTTCTATAGCCAATCTGTTACACCCACTACATAAATTCCTAATTCTTTTTTCATTCACTTTCATTTTTCCTGTCACAGGCTAAAGAATACTTTACGGGATACTAAATCAATCAGCCAATTGGAACCATAAAAAAATCAAAAACCAAAAACCAGTGGTTTCCTGGTCAGATCTTATACAGCTTTATAGCAATTGGAAATAAATAACTTTTCCTGAGGTAATTCTGAAATTTGAGGTAAACTCTTCACATTCGCTAGAACCAAATAAGTTTATTGTACATTTTTTTAAAGAGTGAAAAAAAATCAGGGAAATTAATAAAGCTGTAGTTATATGAATGAATACCAGCTGCCATTGATTGTTACTCACAGTGACCCCAGGAATGTCTCATAGGGTTTTTTGATGGCTGATGTTTTGAAAGCAGATTGCCAAGCCTTTCTTCCAGGCACTCTGGTTGAACTGGAACCAGCAATCTTTTGATTAACAGCCAAATGAGTTTCTCTGCAGGGCCTAAAACAGAACAAAACAAACCCACTGTTGTTGAGTCGATTCCAACTCATAGGAATCCTATAGGACAGAATAGAAGTTCTGCATAGGACTTCCTAGGCTGAAATCTTTATGGAAGCAGACTACCAGGTCTTTCCTGTGGAGTCGCTGGTGAGTTTAAACCATGGACCTTTCAATTGGCAGCTGAACACCAGGGCTCCTTTTGCACCATCTGTTGTTGTTGTTAGGTAGTGTCAAGTCAGTTCAATTCACAGCGACCCTATGTACAACAGAATGAATACTACCCGGTCCTGCACCATCCTCACAATCTTTGCTGTGCTTGAGCCCATCATTACAGCCACTGTGTCAATCTGTCTTGTTGATGATCTGTCTTCCCCTTTGTTTCTCTGATCCTCTACTTTACCAAGCATGATATCTTTCTCCAGGGACTAGTCCCTTCTGACAGCATGACCAAAGTGTGTGAGACAAATTCTGCCTGTTCTTGATTCCTGGCTGTACTTCTTCTAAGACAGGTTTGTTTTCTTCTGGCAGTCCATGGCATTTTCAATATTTTTCACCCACACTACAATTCAGGTGCACCTTTTCTTCTTTGGTCTTCCTTATTTATTGTCCAGCTTTCATACACAAATGAGGCTATTGAAAAGATCATGGCTTGGGTCAGGTGCACCTTAGTCTTCAAAGTAACATCATCGCTTTTTAATACTTTTAAGAGGTCTTTTGCAGCAGATTTACCCAATGGAATATATCACTTGATTTTTGTTAAATTTTTTATTGAGAAGTATATCACACATACAGAAAAGTGCATAAAAAAATATACACTTAAACAAATTATTATGAAGTAATTATCTATGTAACAATAACCCAGGTCAAGAAATATGACATTGCCAGCCCTCCAGAAGCCTCACATGTGTCACTTCCTCATGGCAATGCCCTCTTTCCTCCAAGAGATAACAATCCCAACTTTAGTGAGCATGATTTACTTGCATCACTTTACTGTTTTGTCATTTAAGTATTCACCCTAAAGCAACATAATTCATTAGCCTGCTTTTTTTTTTTTTTTTTCTTTCTCCAAATTGTCCTTTGGGTGAAAGTTTACAAACAAATTCATTTTCCTTACAGCAGTTTATATACATTTTGTTTCTTGACATTGATTGCAATCCTCGTAATATGACAGCTCTTCCTATTTCCTCCCAGTGGTTATCTTTTCCCTGTGTCCTTCTTTCCTATGCATTCCTGGCCTCTGAGCTATCTCCCTGTGTAAATACTGCCCTTCTGATCTCCCTTGGTTGATTGTTATAAGGAGTGTATCTGTCTGCTGTAAAAGTTCATTTTATGTGCCTGTATACTGTTTAGCTAAAGCCATGAGAGTATGTTCAATTTCAGGCCTGAAGGGTGACTAAGGGCCAAAGGCTCGGGTTTCAGCAATCTCTGTCAGACCAGTAAGCCTGTTCTTTTATGTGATTTTGAGTTTTGTTACAAATTTTTCTCCCATTCTATCCAGTGTCTCCTGCACTGATTCCTTTTCAAGTATCACTTGATTTCTTGACTGTTGCTTTCTTGGGCAATGATTGTGGATCCAAGCAAAATTAAATAGTTGACAACTTCATTCAATCTTTTCTCCATTTATCAAGGTGTTGCTTATCAGTCCAGTTGTGAGGATTTTTGTTTTCTTTATGTTGAAGTGTAATCCATAGTGAAGACTGTAGTCTTTGATCATTATCAGTAAGTGCTTCATGTCTTCTTCAGTTTCAGCAAGCAAGGTTGTGTCATCTGCATATGACAGGTGCTAATGAGTCTTCCTCCAATCTTAATTCTTCATTCTTCCTCATATAGTACAGCTTGGATCATTTTGTTCAGCATACAGATTGAATAAGTATGGTGAAAGGAAGCAACCTTGACACACACTCTACTTGATTTTAAACAATGCAGTATCCCCTTGTGCTGTTCGAATGACAGCCTCTTGATCTATGTACAGATTCCTCAGGAGCATAACTAAGTGTTCTGAAATTCCCATTCTTTGCAATGTTATCCATAATTTCTTACAATCCACTCATTTTAACGTCTTTGCATAGTCAATAAAACACATATAAACATATTTGTGGTATTCTTTGCTTTCAGCTGAGATCCATCTGACATCAGGAATGACGTCCCTAGTTCCACATCCTCTTCTGAAGCTGACTTGAATTTCTGGCAGTTCCCTGTCAATGTACTGCTGCAACTGTTTTTGGGGTATATGGTGACTATACACAGTTGCTATGAGTTGGAATTGACTCAGTGTCGGTTGGGTGGTTGCATCATTGAGGGACCAAATATTAGGATAGGTGTTACAAAATATTTAGTCATATGATGTGAAAACTTGAGAAGCTCTTTTAAAAACAAGAAAAAGAAACAAAACACAACAATGATGATGAAACTTAAAGGACCACCTTCTCACTCACTCACCTCCTTCAAACTGGTAACTCATATTTTCATCATTAAGTAAGTCTCAAATTGTTTATCATTTTCACTGAGAAAGTGTCTCTGATTCTTCAAATCTGGGTTATGTGCCACTCTAATGTGCTTCCATAGTTCCTTTTTTCTCTTACCATAAATTTACATTGCGTTAGATTGTTTTTTGTCTGTTGTCCCCTCCATAACTATAAAACATGACCTCAGGAATTGTGTCATTCTTGAGTCTCTATCTATAGCACAATCTCCCGATAAGTATTTGTGAATGAATTAAAGACGTGAAATGGTAAATGAACCATGTATGAGGTACTTGGAAAACGACAAATGAGAACAAACAGAATAAAGACTGCAATTTATTATATATTTGAAGGAAACTTATTACTCTGAAAATGGATATGAGCATATAGATGAAATGACCTTATCATATTCTTGGTAAAATAACAATAAAAAATAGATACATAGATAGACAGGTACATGAAAACCAAATTGAATCCACTACAATTGAGTTGATTCTGACTCATAGAGAGCCCCATTGGGTTTCTAAGATGGTAAATCTTTACAGAAGTAGATTGCCTCTTCTTCCTCCCATGGAGTAGCTGGAGGGTTTGAACTGCTGACTTTCTGGTTAGCAGCCAAATGCCTTACCTACTATGCCACCACAGCTCCTTCTCATACATACAGTACATTTTAATTTTAAGTTATGAGTCAAGACCCAGTATAAAAGTGGCTACTGCTACTGCAAATAGTTAAAACTTCTTTTAAAAAGTCAACGGCTCGAAACTTGAGGCGGGGCAAGATGGCGGACTAGGCAGAAGGATTGCACAGACCCTCTTCAACAAAGAAAAGGGAAACCAATTAACACAGACA
>NW_006921857.1:3973294-4004058 GCF_000298275.1 Orycteropus afer afer | reverse complement strand
GATGCTTTTGAGTTGTGGTACTGGCGAAGAATGCTGAAAGTACCATGGACTGCTAAAAGAACTAACAGATCTGTCCTGGAGGAAGTGCAGCCAAGATGTTCCTTGGAAGCGAGGATGGCCAGACTTCATCTCACCTACTTTGGTCATGTTGTCAGATGGGACCATTCCCTGGAGAAGAATGTCATGCTTGGTAAGGTGGAGCATTGATGAAAGAGAGGAAGGCCTTCGATGAGATGGATTGACACCATGGCTGCGACAATGGGCTCAAGTATAGCAAGGATCGTGGATCTGGTGTGGGATCAGGCAGTGTTTCCTTCTGCTGTGCATGGGGTTGCTATCAGTCAGAAATGACTCGGTGGCACCTAACAATAACAGCAACATATTGGTTACTGATTGGGCTTTAAACAAGACTTAAATTGTATGGAACAGGAAAAGTATATATATATTCAGATAACATAACCAATTACTGGGAAAGCACTAATAGCTGTACTCCCTTACAAAAAAATTTGAACTCTAAGGAGTCCATCATACTTAATGTATATTTGTATAAGTCCCTGAGTATCTATTTATAGGATAAATTGTAGTAGCTTCAAAGGAATGTATTAAGGCAATTAAAGAGCAATATATCAATACTGCTCAAGTAGGAGTTAGTGTCATATCATCCTAAGAGGAAATTAGAAAATCCTTTGGTGTCCTTTTGTTGCTTTTATTAGGTGCCATCACCTCCAACTCACAGCAACCCTATGCACAACAGAACCTAGGCAAAACCCTAA
Organism: Orycteropus afer afer; assembly: GCF_000298275.1. Taxonomy (NCBI): domain Eukaryota; kingdom Metazoa; phylum Chordata; class Mammalia; order Tubulidentata; family Orycteropodidae; genus Orycteropus; species Orycteropus afer. The sequence goes on along the minus strand of NW_006921857.1, from coordinate 4,003,285 downwards.
GCACAAAACACTGCCTTGTCCTGTGCCAGCCTCACCATCATTGCTGTACAGGAACCCGTTGTTGCAGCCACTATGTCAATCCATCTTGTTGAGGGCCTTCCCCTTTTTCATTGACCCTCCACTTTACTAAGCATGATATCCCTCGTCAGGGAAATGGTCCCTTCTGTCAATATGACTAATGTAGGTAAAATGAAGTCTGGCCATTGTAGCTTCCCAGGAGCATCCCCACTGTACTTCAAGGACAGATTTATTAGTTCTTTTAGCAGTCCATGGTAGTTTCAGTATTCATTGCCAACATCATTGTCCAGCTCTCTGCATATGAAGTGATTGAAAATACTATGGCTTGAGTTAGTCCCATGTTAGTCTTCAAGGAGACATCTTTGCTCTTCAGCACTTGAAAGAGGTCTTTTGCAGCAGATTTGCCATCTGAAGTCTTAACTGCTGCTTCCATTGGTGTAGGTTGTAGAACCAAGCAATATGAAGTCTTTGACAACTTCAATCTTTTCTCCATTTATCTTTTTGCTGCTTATTGGTCCAGTTGTGAGGATTTTTGTTTTCTTCCTATTGAGGTACAATCCATACTGCAGATTATAGTCTTTAATCTTCATCAGTAAGTGCTTCAAGTCATCCTCACTTTCAGCAAGGAAAGTTGTTTCATCTGCATAATGTAGGTTGTTAGTGAATCTTCCTCCAATCCTGATGCCACGTTCTTCTTCATATAGTCCAGCTTCCTGGTTTGTTTCTCAGCATACAGATTGAATATGTATGGTGAAAGGACACAATCTTGATGCACTCCCTTCCTAATGTTAAGCCATGCAGTATCCCCTTGTTCTGTTTGAATGACAGCCTCCTGGTCTATGTACAGGTTCTTCATGAGCACAATCAAGTGGTCTGTTATTCCTATTCTTCTCCATGTTATCCATAATTTGTTATGATCCACACAATCAAATGCTTTTGCATAGTCAATAAAACACAAGTAAACATCTTTCTGGTATTCTTTTCTTTCAGCCAGGATCCATCTGACACCAGCAATGACATCCTTCGTTCCACATCCTCTTCTGAATCCAGCTTGTATTTCTGGAAGTTCTCTCTCAATATATTGCTACAACCAGTTTTGAATTATCTTCAGTAAGATTTTACTTGCATGTGATATTAATGATATTGTTTGATAATTTCCACAGTCTTGGGATCACCTTTCTTTGGATTGGGTACAAATATGGATCCCTTCCTGTCAGTTGACCAGGTAGCTGTCTTCCAAATCTCTTTGCATAGCAAAGGGAGTGTCTCCAGTGCAGCATCCTTTTGCTGAAATATCTCAGTGGGTGGGTATTCTGTCAATTCCAAGACTCTTGTTTTTTGTTAATTCCTTCAGTGCAGATTTGGCTTCTTCCTTCAATTCCCTTGGTTCTTGATCATATGCCACCTCCTGAAATGGATGAACATCGACCAGTTTTCTGATGTTTCCTGCATTATTCAATATATTGTCCATAGAATCTTTCAATATTGCAACTCAAAGCTTAAATTTTTCCTGTTCTTTCAGCTTGAGAAATGATGAGCGTGTTCTTCTCTTTTAGTTTTCTAACTCCAGGTCTTTGCATATTTCATTATAATAATTGCCTTTGTCTTCTTGTCTGACTTTGTCTGCTTTTGACTTTGTCTGCTCTTTGACATCTTCTGTTCAGCTCTTTTATCTTGTCATTTCTTCCATTTGCTTTGGCTACTCCCCATTCAAGGGCAAGCTTCAGAGTCTCTTCTGACATCCATTTTGGTCTTTTCTTCCTTTCCTATCTTCTTAATGACCTTTTGCTTTCTTCATGGATAATGTTCTTGATGTCATCCCACACTTCCTTTGGTTTTTGGTCATTGGTGTTCAATGCATCAAATATGTTCTTTAGATGATCTCTAAATTCAGGACTGATACAATGAAGGTCATATGTTGGGTCTCGTGGGAGCTCTGGTGCTATACTGCCTAAGGCATTCATCTGTGAACCAGTAGGCTGGTGGTTCAAACCCACCATCCACTTCTTGGAAGGAAGATTGGGTAATTGACTCCTGTATAGATACTGCCTCGGAAACCCAAGGAGGGGTCACTATGTGTCAGATTCGACTTGAGGGCAGTGAGTTTTTTTTTTTTTTTTTAGTTTTGGATTTGGTTTAATTGTCTTCAGCTTCAATTTGAACTTGCATATGAACAGCTGATGGCATTGTTTTGGCTGAAGATATTGAGCTTCTCTATTGCCTCTTGCCATAGATGTTGTCAATCTGATTCCTGGGTACTTCATCTAGCAAAGTCCACATGTATAGCCACTGTTTGTGTTGTTGAAAAAAGGTGTTTGCAATGAATAAGTCACTGGTCTTGCAAAATTCTTATCATGTGATCTCCAGCATCATTTTTATCTCTAAGGCCATATTTTCCAACTACCAGTGTTCTGGTTACCTAGTGCTGCTCTGGCAAGAATATACCACAAATGGGATGGCTTGAGGAAACAGTTTATTCTCTTATAGTTTGGAGGCTTTAACTCCAAGTTCAAAGTGCCAGGCTCTGGGGGCTGGGTGAAAGCCCCTCAACCTTGGGGTGAAGCCCTGCCTCCTGTTCCTGGCCCACTGAAGCTAGAGGCATTTCTTCACTCAGACAACTGCTGGCTGTTGAGACTGACAAACCCAAGGTTGACAAGTAGAAAGGCACAGTCCTGATGTTACCAAACCACATTGCAGGCCATTAATTTAAGTCCATTGGAAGTCCCAAGGTTGGGAGAGCATGGCAGGCTGCTGAACAATGACACAGCTACCTTCAGGGTCTAACCATGCCATAAACTAGAGACTATCCCCAAGGCTTCCTCTTATATGCAGGAAGCAGACCACATCCCAAAGGCAGTTAATCAGCTGCTTGTGGTAGAACCCACCTTAGAGTTGATAGCCAGTCTCATTATGTGGAATAACTACCACCAGCTGCCGAGCCACTCTACCAAGATCAGCCAAGTTGACATACAAATTTAACTACCACAACCAGTAACTCTTTTTTGTTTCCAACTTTTGCATTCCAATCACCACTGATAATCAGAACATCTTGATTGCATGTTCGGTCAATTTCAGACTGCAGAAATTGGTAAAAATCTTCATTTTCCTTATCTTTGGTTCTGGTGATTGGTGCATAAATTTGAATAATACTAGCATTAACTGGTCTTCCTTGTAGGCATATGGATAGTATCCTATCACTGACAGCATTGTACTTCAGGATAGATCTTGAAACATTCATTGTGATGATGACTGCCACACCATTCCTCTTCAATTTTTCATTCTCTGAATAGTAGACTACACGGTTATCTGATTCAAACTGACCAAAACGGGTCCATTTCAGCTTACTAATATGTAGGATATCAATCTTTCTTGATGTGTTCCATTTCATTTTTGACAACACCCAATTTTACTAGATTCATAATTTGTATATCCCATATTCCAATTATTAATAGATGTTTGCAGCTGTTTTTTCCTCATTTTGAGTTGTGTCACATCAGCAAATGGAGGTCCTGAAAGCTTTACTCTATCTACTTCATAAGGTCAGTTCTACTCTGAAGAGGCACCTCTTTCCTAGTTGTATCTTGGGTGCCCTTCAACCTGAGGGGCTCATTTTCTGGCACTATATTGGACAATATTATAAGACTATACATAAAGTTTTCCAGTAATATATCAGACAGTGTTTCACTGCTATTCACAAGGTTTTCACCAGCCAATTTGAGAATGGATGGCCTTTTCCTTCTTCTGAGTCTGTCTTAGTGTGGAAGCTCTGCTGAAACCTGTCCACCATGAGTAACCCTGCTAACATTTGCAACACTGGTGGCATATCCTCCAGCCTCATAGCAACACACAAGCCACCACAGGATGACAAACTGACACACAAATTCATCTCCCTTAGTTGTTCTAAACCACTCCACTCAGTTCTTGTTCTCCTTTAAATCTACCTCCAAATACCCCCATGCCAAGCTCTCCTCTCTGGGGGCTGTCCTTAAAAAGTTGCCTCCCAAACACCTCTGCACCTGATTCTCCTTTATGGGGGCCACACTTAAAAAGCAACCCCTAGAAAAATTGGCCTTATGGACAATTATAAATAATCTAAATGCTTAACAATTTCCTGTACTTTTTCCTATATGATACTACTCTTTTTCTCTTTTTTTTTCTTGATCATAAATTCAATCCACAGAGAAAATATGCTTTGAAATGGGGAAAAAAGACAATGATGACAATTTAACTTCTAAAACTTTATTCTAAATATAAAAACCAAGCCCATTTCCATTGAATTGATTCCAATTCTGAATATAGGCTATTATGAAGACAATGAGATTACAGTACAGCTTAGGCTGGTTGTCCAAACTAAACATTTGTAGAAATAAGGACAATTTAGGGAGAAATGTCTCCTTATATAAAGGCAAGGATGGAACACAACTTTTAATATTAAGTAGGCAGTGACTTAGGAAATATCAGTTACGATGTATCACTGTCATCTTGGAGTCAACAATAATAATTACTCTCTCATTTTTACATTCCTTATTTCCAACAATTCATAAAGTAATCACAGCTTCTAGAAATTGTAATGAATTTTACCCTCCCTTTCGTTCCTCCTATTTCTTACTAGCATCAATTTTTCTTTTTTATCTTTTTTTTTCTTTCCTACTCTTGTTTCAGTCAACTTAACCCAGGAAAGTTTTTGAGATCACAAAAAAGTCCTGTAAGTCTGTACTGTTCAATATGATAACAACTAGCCCCTTGTGGTAACTGACACTTGAAATTTAGTTAGAGCAGCTGAGAAACTGAATTTTCAATTTAATTTAATTTAATTTTAATTTTAATTAAATATCCACACATTATGACTGGTGCCTACTGTATTAGACTGCACAGGACTGAAAGGTTCTTAAGCTCATTTTAATCACACATATTGTTAGGTGGATTGTGTCTGTTCTGACTCATAGTGAACCTGTGTACAACAGAAAGAAACACTGCCCAGTCCTGTGCAATCCTCACAATTGTTATGTTTGAGCCCATTGTTGCAACCACTGTGTCATTCTACCACGTTGATGGTCTTCCTCGTATTTGTTGATCCACTACTTCATCAAGCATTATGTTCTTCTCTAGAGACTGGTCCCTCCTGATAACATGTCCAATGTACATGAGATGAAGATTGCCATTCTCATTTTTATGGAACACCTTAGCTGTACTTCCTCCAAGACATATCTGTTTGTTCTTCTGGCAGTCCATGGAATATACAATATTCTTTGTCAACACGATAATTCAAAGGCATCTGTGCTTCTGTCTTCCTTATTCATTGTCCACCTTTCATATGCATATAAGAGCACTGAAAATACCATAGCTTGGGTCAGGTGCATGTTAGTCCTCAAAGTGACATCTTTGCTTTTTAATACTTTAAAGAGATCTTTCATAGTAGATTTGCCCAATGCAATGTGTCATTTGGTTTCTTTACTGCTGCTTCCATGAATGTTGATTGTGGAACCAAGTAAAATGAAATCGTGACAGCTTCAGTACTTTTTCTGTTTATTATGATATTTCTTATTGTCCATACACGCATAGAGTCATTTAAGATACTTTTCAGAGAAAACTACTAGGTGGCTGGAAATTCACATTCCAAAATGGGTCTAATTGCAAAGAAAACAAAAGTATTAAAGCTATAGAGTATTGTAGGAGAATGAACAAAAATCACTTGTTGTTGTTATTTGCCGTCGAGTCGGCCCCGACTCGTAGCGACCCTTCCTTGTGTTTCCGAGGCAGTATCACTACAGAAGTAGGATTGCACAACCTTCCTTCCGAGGAGTGGCTGGTGGGTTTGAACGGCCAGCCTTCTGGTTAGCAGTCAAGTGCCTTAGGCACTATGCTAGCAGAGCTCCTTCAAAAATCACTTAAGTGATGAAAAAAAAAAAAAAATCTTGGAAACGTGATGCTTAAAATGAAACTTAATTGGGAAAGAGTGAAGATGAGAGAGAAGAGCAAATGGAAAAGCATTGTAATGAGGCAAAGAAGAGCATGGTCCATTTGAGGGTAAATTACAAAGTGCAGAAAGGCCAAAATCTGCATTTTGAGGGAAAGAAAATGTTATGAGATAAGGTTAGAAAATTAATTAAAGACCCCTGTGTCATGGGTAACAGTTTTTGTCATTCTATCATGCTGAAAACTTCTTAAGCAATGGGTTATTCAAGATTGTATTTTCCCTTCCTTATTTATTTAATAAACTTTATTGTTGTGAAATATACAGAACACAAGATTTTTCAGTTCATCATTTTTCATATGTACAATTCAATAAAACCAATAATATCAGTCGTGTGTTCAACCGTCAAAAATATATGTTACCAATTTTCACATCCCCATAAACAAAAACTCTCTGCTACTTAAACAACAATGCTCCCCTACGCCCATCCTTCCTACCCCTGGTAACCAGTAATATACTCATCTCTATAGCTTTGCTTATACTACCCACTGCTGTTGAGTCGGATCTGACTCATAGCGACCCCTCCTTGGGTTTCCAAGACAGTATCACTACAGAAGTAGGGACCTCATACAATAGTTGTCCTTTTGCAATTGATTATTTTTACTCAGCATGTTTTCAAAGTTCATCCATATTGAGGCATATATCAGGACTTCATTTCTTTTTATGATAGAATGAAGTTCCATTGTATGTATGTTCCACATTTGGTGTAGCCATTCATCTGTCGATGGACATTGGGTTGTTTACACCTTTTGGCCATTATGAATTGTACTGCAATAAACATTAATGTGCATATGTCTGTTTGCATTGCTGCTTTAAAGTCTCTTTGGTATATAACTAAGACTAGAAATTTGCATTTAACTTTTTGAGTCTTTGTTTATTTTTAAGCCAAAGAGAGATAAAATTAGATGTCCACATTAGAAAAGTCATGAAATGCAATCTGGAGAATGGATTCCTACCTAGGGAAATAGGTAGGAAGATTTTTGCCATGATCATAGTATGGAATGGCAATAAAGATGGAAAACCAAACGAATTAGAAAATATATGTATTATGGATCTAGAATCAAGACTTGATGACTGATTGCTGTTTAAGCTGAAGGGATTCAAGAATAGAAGACATTTCATAGGTTTCTGGTTTTGGCAATATGGCAAGCAAGAGACTGCTGAGGCCTTCATTAATGTGGGTAATAAAAGACAATGCCTGAGATAACTAGCATCTAGAATATTGCTGTTCTCACTTCCATAGTATGAAATTATTGGTAGTAAATAGAAACTGTTACACATTAAATTCTGTTGTGTTTAAACTACTAAAATTGGGGGCTTATTTATTACAGCAACTAACTTTGTTATAAATAAACTTTTTTAAGTGTTCTATTGATGCATTACAAATTACTCCAGAAGTTAGTGGCTTAAACCAGTAAGCATTTATTAACTCGTAGTATCAAAGAGTCAGAAACCTGGGAGCACCTTAACTGGAGAGTCTGGCTTAGGTTCCCTAACGAGGTTGCATTCAAGATGTTACTAGTACTAGAGTCATCTCAAGACTTGACTGGGCTATAGAATTGCTTCCAAGATAACTCAGTCAAATGGCTGTTAGCAGGAGGCTTCAGTTCTTGATATGTGGTTCTCTTTACAGATGACTAGGTGACTTCCACCAGAGCAAATGAGCTCAGGGAGAGAGAGAGAGAGAGACCATAATGGCTTTTATGACTTAGTCTTGGAAGTCACACCCCACATACACACTGCCATCGAATCAGATCTGACTCATGACGACCCCTTTTTGGGTTTTCGAGGCAATATCACTACGGAAGTAGATTGCCCAATCTTCCTTCCGAGGAGTGGCTGTTGTGTTTGAACCACCAGCCTTCTGGTTAGCAGTCAAGTGCCTTAGGCACTAGACCACCAGAGCTCCTTGGAAGTCACAGAACATGTCATATTTATTAGAAGGGAGTCACTGAATCCAGACCATACTTAAGGTGAAAAACCCTACTTTCTGAATGGAGGAATGTTAAAGAATTTGTAGACATACTTTAGCACACCATACTAATATGGAGCTTATCTATTATGGCAATTAGCTTTTCTCTAATTAATATTGGAAAATAGGAGTTTGGTTCTGGCTGCACTTGGTTACCTGAAGTGACAGAAAAATTCTGATCAATAAGTCTATTAAAGCAATAAAGCTGTTCATGAACACTTAGCATCCAAATCGGAATTGAGCCTATACAGCTACTTTTTAAAGCTTAGATGAGTAAATATATTGCCCTTTGTTTTGATTGGTTAATTATATTTCATTTTTAATTTTAGGGAAAGTTGGTCACTAAATGTTAAACTGGGTTATTTTTTTATTACTTTTATTGTAGTGAAAACACACGTACCAAGACTTTCACCAACATAACAACTTCCACATTTACAGCTCAGGGACAGTGATGACATATTTCATGTTGTACCACCATTTTTGTTATCGTTTTCCAAAATATTCCACCAGCATTAGCAAAAACTAAATGCCCTGCAAATAAAAGCTTCCACTTTCCCCCTACCTCCTACCCCTGGTACCACTAAGAATCTTTGGTGTATATATCTATATCTATTTACATACATATACAAAATAAATAAATAAATAAATAAATACCTCATTGGTGTGGAGTCAGTTCCAATTCATGGTGACCCCTCCTTGGGTTTTTGAGGTGTTATCTCTATGGAAGTAGATTGCCCAATTTTCCTTCAGAGGAGTGGCTGGTGGGTTTGAACATCCAACCTTCTGGTTAGCAGTCAAATGTCTTAGGCACTATGCCACCAGAGCTCCCAAATAAACCTATCTAGGAATTCTCCCTCTCCCGCCCCACCCATCCCTGGTAACCAACAAAGAAAGTTCCTTCCATATATAAACCTTGCCTTAACTTTTTACAATAGTGGACTAATACAATATTTGTCCTTCTGTGACTGACTTATTTCACTCAGCATAATGTCTTCCAAGTTTATCCACATTATGTGATGTTTTGCAGAGTCTACATTATCTTTTAGTGTTGCATAGTATTGTTGCATTATGTGTATGTACCAAAATTTGGTCATCCATTCCTCCACTGATGGGCAATTACATTGTTTCCATCTCTTTGCTATTATAAATAGTGCTGTGATGAACATGGATGTGCATATATCTATATGTGTTCTGGCTCTCACTTCTTTAGCTTATATAACTAGTAATGGCTAGATCAGATGGTATTTCTATTTTCAACTTTTTGTGGAAATGCCATACTGATTTCTATGTGGCTGTATCATTTTACAGTCTCACCAGCAGTGTATGAGAGTCCCAATCACTCCACATCTTTGCCAGAATTTATTATTTTCTGCTTGTTGATCTTTGCTATTACTGCTGGGGTGAGATGGTATCTCATGGTTGTTTTTATTTGTATCTCTCTAATGGCTAATGATCATGGACATTTCTTCATGTGTTTGTTGGCCACCTGAATATCTTTTTTGGTAAAGTGTCTGTTCATGTCTTCTACCCATTTGAAGAAATTGTATTGTCTTTTTGATGTCGAGGTGTAGTTTTCTATACATTTTAGAGATCAGCCCCTTGTCAGATATGTCATTGCTCAACATTTTTTACCGATCTGTGTGTTCTCTTTTTACTCTTTGAAGAAGTCTTCTGATGCACATAAGAATTTACTTTTTAGAAAGTCCCAATCATCTAGTGTATCTTCTGTCATAAATAGTCTATTTATGTTATAAATTTGGTGTTTTTGTTTTTAAGTTTGCTCCTATTTTTTCTTTGATGAAATTTACAGTGCTGGGTTTTGTGTTTAAGTCTGATCCATCTGGAGTTAGTTTTTGTGTATGGTGTGAGGTATGGATCTTGTTTCATTTCTCTGCATATGGATATCCCGTTTTGCCAGCACCATTCGTTAAAGAGATTATCTCTACCATTTAATGGATTTCAGCCCTTTGTCAAAGATCAGCTTACCATAGCTGGATGGATCTATTTCTGAGTTCTAAATTCTGTTCCAGTAGTCTAGGTGTCTGTCATTCTATTAATACTAGGCTGTTTTGACTACTGTGGCTGTATAGTAGATTTTGAGACCTGAGAGTGTGAGACCTCATACTTTATTTACCCTTCTTCAATAGTGCTTTGTTTATCTAAGGTCCCTTTCCTTTCCCTATAAAATTTATTATTAGTTTTTCATGTCCTTAAAGGATGGTGATGGAATTTGGATTGGGATTGCATTAAATGTATAGACTGCTTTTGGTAGTATTAATATTTTCACAATGTTCAATCTTCCTATCCATGAGCATGGCATGTTCTTTCATTTTTGTAAATCTTTTATAGTTTCTTGAAATAGTGGGTTTTTTGTTTTGTTTTGTTTTCTTTGTGTAGATCTTTTGTGTTCCTGGTAAGATTTATTCCCAAATATTTTCTTTTTTTGGTAAATGGTATTGGTTTCCTTATTTCCTTTTCAAAGACCTCTTTGCTGATATCGAGGCATCAAACTGATTTTTGTATGTTTTATCCTGCCATTATGCTAAATCTTTCAATAAGTTCCAGTAGTTTTCTTGCTGAGTTTCTTGGGTTTTCTATGTATAGGATCATATCATCTGCAAATATGGATAGTTTTACTTCTTCCTCACCAACTGGTATGCTTTCATTTCCTTTCCTTGCCTCATTGTCCTGGCTTAAATTTCTAATTCAATGTTGAGTAGAAGGAGTGATAGAGGGTGTCCTTGTCTGGTTCTTGTTTGCAAAGGGAATGGTTTCTGTTTCCCTGCATTGAGAATAATGTTAGCTGTTGGTTTTATGTATGTGCTCTTTATTATGTTGAAGGATTTCTCTTCTATTCCTATTTTTCTGAGCTTTTTTTTTTTTTTTTTTTTAATCAGTAATGGGTGTTGGATTTTATCTAATGCCATTTCTGCATCAGTTGACATGATTCCTTTGATTTTTTCCTTCATTTTATTTATGTGATGGATTACTTTGATTGTTTTCCTAATGTTGAAACATCCTTGCACACCTGGTATGAATCCTAATTGGTCATGATGTATTATTTTTTGATATGTTGTTGGAATTTATTGGTTAGGATTTTGTTGAAAGTTTCTGCATCTATATTAATGAAGGATATTGGTCTGTAGTTTTCCTTTTTAGTGGTGTCTTTACTTGGTTTTGGTATGAAAGTTATGCTTGCTTCATAAAATGAAGTTGGGAGGATTCCATCCTTTTCCATGTTCTGGAATAATCTGGGTAAGACTGAAGTCACTCTTCTCTGAATGATTGGTAGAATTCTCCAGTGGAACCATCTGGGCCAGGGATATTTTTTGTTGGTAATTTTTTTTATGACTTCTTTAATTTTTTCCTTTTAATTGATCTGTTCAAATTTTCTACCTAAGTCTGTGTTACTTTAGGTAAGTGGTGTGTTTCTAGAAGTCTGTCCTTTTCTTCTAGGTTTTTAAATTTGTTGGAGTACATTTCTTTGTAGAATCCTGATACTATCTTTGTTAAATTTCTGTTGGTTCTGTTGTGACATCACCCATTTCATTTCTTATTTGTGTTATTTGCATCTTCTCCTTATTTTCCTTTGTTAAGTTTGCCAGTAGTTTGCCAATTTTATTTATCTTTTCAAAGAACCAACTTCTAGTCTTGTTGATTTTTTCTATTGTCTTTCTATTTTCGGATTCATTCATTTCAACTAGAATCTTTACTATTACTTTTCTTTTGGTGAGTGCAGGCATTTTGCTCTTCTTTTTCTAATTGTTGGAAATACTGGGTTAAGCTGTTGATTTTGGATCTTTCTTCTTTTTTGATGTGTGCATTTATTGCTATAAATTGCCCTCTGATCACTACTTTTGCTATGTTCCAAAGATTTTGGTATATTGTGTTTTCATTCTCATTTGATTCAAGGAATTTTCTAATTTCATGTTTTATTTCCTCTAATAGTCATTTTCATCAAGAATGTTATTCAGTTTCCAAGTGTTTGCTCTTTTTCCATTGATCTTCTTATTGTTGATTTCTAATATATAACACTGTGATCTGAGAAGATGCTTTGCAGTATTTCAATGTTTTCAAATTTATTGAGGCTTTCTTTGTGGCCTAACATATGCTGTATTGTGGAGAATGTCCCATGTGTGCTAGAAAATAATGAATATTGTTTTGTTGTGCTTGCAGTGCTCTGCAGATATCTATATGGGCAACTTAATTGATTATATTTTTTATTTCTTCTGTGTCTTTCTTGATTGTCTTTCCAGTTGTTCTATCTTTTATTGAAAGTGGTGTATTAAAATCTCCTGCTATGACTGTGGAGTCATCTATTTGCCTTTTCAATTCTGTTAAAGTCTGACTTCTGTATTTTGCTGCTCTTTAATGGTGTGTATACGTATTTATTATGCTTATGTCCTCTTGTTGAATTGATCCTTTAATCATTATGTTATGCCCTTCCTTGTCGCTTATGGTTATTTTTTTCTTAAAGTCTATTTTACCAGTGATTAATATTGGCACTCCTGCTATTTTTTTATTGCTACTTGCTTGATATATCTTTTCCAACTTTTGATTTTCAAAAAGTTTTTTGAAATCCTGGCCCAGATGGTTTCACTGGAGAATTCTACCAGTCATTCAGAAAAGAGTGACATCAATCTTACTCAGATTATTCCAGAACAGAGAAAAGGTTGGTATCCTCCTAACCTCATTTTATGAAGCAGCATGACTCTGATACCGAAACCAGGCAAAGACACCACTAAAAATGAAAACTACAGACCAATATTCCTCATGAATATAAATGTAGAAGCCTTCAACAAAATCCTAGCCAATAGACTCCAACAACATATCAAAAAAATAATTTAAAAAATTATTTTGATTTGTTGCTGTCATTTTGTTATCTGTTTTTTTTTTTTTTTTTGTGGTGATTCTGGTTTCTTTGTTCCATATAATTTTCTGTGCTGAGCTCATTCTGTTTATCTTTTTTGTTATCACTTCCTTCATTGCTATTGTTTTAGTATTTGTTAAATATTTGTGCCTTTCCTCTCTTTTTATTTTGATAAGGTTTATTTTTTTACTTTGAGGCTACCCTTGATTTATAATTTTTTTTCCTTAAATTTAGAAAAATCTGTTCTATCTTGCAATTGTCTTGACTTCTTTATCATTTGGAAGTACTGTACCTACACTATTTATTCCCTTTTTTTGGTTTGTAGTTGTTATCATTTACCAATTGATGTCTCTGGTCCCTGTTTATAGTCTTGTGGTAGCATAGTGCTTAAGGCATTTGACTACCAACCAGCAGGCTGGCAGTTCAAACCCACCAGCCACTCCTCAGAAGGAAGATTGGGCAATCTACTTCTGTAGAAATACCACCTTGGAAACCCAAGGAGGGGTCGCTATGAGTTGGAAATAACTCAACAGCAGTGAGTTTGGTTTTTTGGCTTGGAAGCTTATATCAGTCTGGATATTTCTATAATGATTGGTTTCTGGATTATGTCATCATGTGCATGAATCATCATTTGTTGTTTTTTGTTGTTGTTCTCTGTCAAAAGGATTTTCTTTAGCCTTTCTTTTAAGGTTAATTTTTAACAAATTTTGTTAATTTCAGTTTATTTGAGAATTCCCTAATTTCACCATCATATTTGAGGGACAATTTTTCTGGGTATAAATTTCTTGGTTGACAAATTTTCTTTCAGCATTTTATATATTATCATTCCAATCCCTTCTCACTTGTATGGTTTCTGCTGAGAAACCAGAGCTCAGTCTTACTGGTTGCTCTTTTTAGGTAACTCTTCATTTTTCTCATGCTGCTTTCAGGAGTCTTTCTTTGCTTTTGATTTTGGTGATTTTATTATGATGAGTCTTGGTTATTTTTTGTGGTCTATCCTGTTTGGGATTCACTGAAATTCTTGAATAGATATCTTTAAATCTTTCTTCATATTAGGGAAATTCTCTTCCAACAAATCTCCAACAATTTTCCTGTGGTTTTGACTCTTTCTGTTTTGTAAATCCAATTACATGTAGATTATTCTTCTTGATAGTATCCCACATGAATCTTAGACTTTCTTCATTTTGTTTTGATTTTTTCTTGCTGATCTTACCAAAGTAGTATTGAGGTATTTGTCTTCAATCTAGTTCTGTCTTCCATTGATTCAGTTCCATTCCTTTGTCCATTCAATGTGTTACCTATTTCTAAAATTTTAATATTAGTCTTCTAGACCTCTATTTGTTTTTGTATTGTTTCTAATTTTTCATTTATTTTGTCAGTTTATTCTTGTATTGTTTTCTCAAAACATTCTATAATTTTGTCTGTGTTTTCCTTAATTTTGTTATTGTTTTCTTTCATCTAACTCTCAATCAGTTGAAAGTACCTAAATATAATTCTTTTGAATTTTTTATTAGGGAGTTCCAATGCTATTTCTTCCTCAGTGATGTTTTCTTGGTCTGTATCCTGGTTCCTTACTTTATCTTGCTTCTTTGTATAGACTGGGATGGTCATTTTTCTCCAAGACACTGGGATGTCATTGTATTTACGTTTAATTGGTGGTTGTATGTTGGTGTGATTTGCCAACTTTTTTTTTCCTTCATTTTGTTTTGATATATCTGTGTGAGCTGGGTACTGTGCGCTACTCTATTCACTAATTGGTAGAATTTAGTCATTCATCAACTGTCTCCTGGTGGTGTGATAGAGAACAAGAGTGTGTGCAAAGATCTCTGTTAGCTGCTTGTGAAGAGCTGTTGAGGCTGAGCTGGGCTGGTATTGGCTGCCATCTAGCATTTCTCAGTTGGTGAAAAAACAAGTGGTGGCCCTCAGTGAGTGGTGCTACCAGAGGTGCAGGTATAGTTGGGCTGTGTGGGAATGATTGCTGTCTTCAACTCAGTCAGACAGAAAACAAACAAACAAATAAACCACATAAACAGGAATAATTAAAAAAGATGTTAAAAAAAGGAAAGGCAATAAATGAAAAGAAATATATATATATATAGACAAAAGAAAGATAGAGAGAAAAAGAGAAGGGGATAGCCCCATAGTATCTGCAGAGTGGAGAATGAGAGAAAAAGCAAGAGTAAAAGAACAGTAAAGAAAAAATGAGTAAACTGCAAAAGGAAAAACAAGGAATGGGAAGAACCAAAAGAAGAAAAGAAAAAAAGAAGAGAACCAAGAAAAGGGAAGAGAAAGAGAAAATAAAAGAAGAATCAAGGAAGGGAAAGAAAAATTAAGGAGGGGAGGAGAAAGGAAGAAGAAGAAAAGACTAATGTAAGAACAAATAAACAAAAATAAAACTTGGGTGGTGCAATGCACAGCACCCAGGCTCTGTCAGGACACACAAACTGTGATGGAATTCTTGCCAGTCCAGAAGGTGATTGGAGTCAGGTGATGGTCACACCTCTGTTCACAAAGAGGGTGTGGGGCGTAAGACTAATTAGGGGAATATTGCACCTTTCTGGTAATCAGCCTTCAATATGGTTGCCTGTATTGTCCTTGGCAAGCAGAGCCTATTCCTAGGTTGCTACTCAAATTGGAATGCCACTTACCAATATTCAAAATGGCTGTGCCCTCAAGACAGCCAGCAGTCCACAGCTTTGTTTGTTTCTTTCTTCACTGCTTTCTTTCTGGTTGTCAGCCACCAGTACATTTTCTCATGCAGTCCTTTGCAAGCAGAACCACTTCTTAGGTTGCTGTGTGAATGTAAATGCTACTTGAAAATATTTAAATTGGCCATGCCATCAGGGCAGCCAATAGTTGGCAGCTCAATTTATCTCCTTTTTCACTGTCTTCATTTAGGTTCTTCTACTATTTGCTATTTAATCCACTTATTTATCCTTTCCTTCAAAGCTCAGGATTCCAGGATTATCTTCTATATTTGTTTCACTTAGTTTCTCATTTCTTTGTTGCAGTGAGTTTGTGTAGCTTGTCTGCCTGTTCTGTTATCTCGTCAGAAGACCCTGAATTAGGTTATTTTGATTGGATGAGGGTTAATAACTCATTCTTTATTGAGTATTGTTAAGTAAAGATAACCCATGTTGATAAGAAAAACTTATTTAACTTGGATTGCATATAAAGTTGCTGCTTCTTGTAAATGACTTTATGATTAATTTTTGTTTGGATTTTAACCTAGGGAAGCCATTTTAATTCTTGCCTCAGTAAAAAATTTTAACACCTATAAAATATATAAATGGTAATTTTCAATAGGGTGTTAGGTGTAAGGTTTTATATTTCAGAAGAGATGTTGGTTGAAGCCACAAGAATGGATGAAATCACTCAAAGAAGGTTTAGGGATTGAATATAGAAGAGGGTCATAAACAGACCCTAATGGAAGACCTACCTTAAGAGCTTTTTTGTTGTTGTTGTTATTGTTGTTAGGTGACGTAGAGTCAGCTGCAACTCATAGCACCTCCATGTACAACAGAACTAAATGCTGCCCTTTCTGTGCCACCTTCATAATCCTTGCTATACTTGAGCCCAACATTGCAGCCACTGTGTCAATCCATTTTGTTGAGAGTTTTCCTCTTTTTCACTGATCCTCCACTTTACCAAGCATGATATCCTCCTCCAGGGACTGGTTCCTTCTGACAACAAAGCCAAAGTATGTGAGATGAACAAAGTCTGGCCAGTCTCACTTCTAAGGAACATTCTGGCTGTACTTCTGCCAAAACAGATTTTTTCAGACTTCTGGCAGTCCATGATATTTTCAGTATTCTTCACCAACACCACAATTCAACAGCATCAAGTCTTCTTTGTCCTTATTTATTCATTGGCCAGCTTCCCAAACATATGAGGTAATTGAAAATATCATAGCTGGGGTTAGCTGCACCTGAGTCTTCAAAGTGACATCTTTTCTTCTTAACACTATAGTCCTTTTGCAACCGATTTTCCCACTGCAATCCCACAAAAGCTGTTGAGTTTGATCTGACTCATAGCGACTCTTCCTTGGGTTTCTGAGCCAGTATCATTATAGAGGTTGGTTGCTCAATCTTCCTTCTGAGGAGTGGATGGTGGGTTTGAACTGCCAGCTTTCTGGTGAACAGTCAAATGCCTTAGGCACTATGCTACTAGAGCTCCCAGACCACTGCCATAGGACATCTGATTGCTTGAATGCTACTTCCATGGGTGTTGATTTTGAACACAAATAAAATGAAATACCCAACAACTTCAATCTTTTCTTCATTTGTCATGATGTTGCTTATTGGTCCAATTGTAATGTTTTCTTTACATTTAGATCTAGTCTATACTGAAGACTATAGTCTTTGATCTTCATCAGTAAGTGCTTCAAGTCTTCTTCACTTTCAGGAAGTGAAGTCTGCTTATATCATCTTGTATCATCTGTTTGTATCATCTGCTTATCTCAGACTGTTAAAAAGTCTTGCCCCAATCAGGATGCTGCCTTCTTCTTCATATAGTCCAGTCTTTAGGATTATTTGCTCAGTACACAGATTGAATAAATGTGGTGACAGGGTACAACCCTGATGCACACCCTTGCTGATTTTAAACCATACAGCATCCCTCATTATTTTTGAATGACAGCTTCTTGGTTTATGTACAGGTTCCTCATGAGCATAATTAAATGTTCTGGAATTCCCACTTTTTGTAATCTTATCCATAATTTGTTATTATCCACCATTGAATGCTTTTAAATGTCAATAAAACACAGTTAAACATCTTTCTGTTGTTCTTTGTTTTCAGCCAAGATCCATCTTACATCAGCAATAATATCCCTTTTTCCGTATCCTCTTCCAATTCCAGCTTCAATTTCTGGCAATTCCCTTTTGATAAACTGCTGTAACCATTTTTGAATTCTCCTTAGCAAAATTTTACTTGCATGTGATATTAATAATATTGCTCAGTTATTTCCACATTCTGTTGGATTACCTTTCTGTGGAATGGGGACAAATATCGATCTCTTCCAGGTAGTTGGATAGTAGGCTATCTTCCAAATTTCTTGCCTCCATGGCTGTATCCATTTGTTGAAACATCTCATCGGTAGTCCCTCAATTCCTGGAGGCTTATTTTTCACCAGTTTCTTCAGTCCAGCTTGAACTCCTTCCTTAAATACCATTGGTTCCTGAACATATACTTCCTCCTGAAATCATTGAATGTTGATCACTTCTTTTTGGAACAGTGACTCTATGTACTCCTCCCATCTTCCTTTGACTCTTTCTGCTTCGTTCAATATTTTGCCCACAGAATCCTTCAACATTGCAATTTGAAGTTTGAAGTTTTTCTTCAGTTCTTTCAGCTTGAGAAATGCCAAGTGTGTTCTTCCTTTCTGGTTTTCTAATTCCAGATCTTTGCACATTTCCTTGTAATACTTTACTTTGTCTTCTCAAACTACCCTTTGAAATCTTCTATTCAGCTCTTTATTTCATTATTTCTTCCATTCCCTTTGTTGTTATGGTTCGGTGCTGTTGAGTCATCTCTCACTCATAGCAACCCTATGCACAGCAGAATGAATCACTGCCAAGTCCTGAGCGAGCTCCATTATTCTTGCTATACTTGAGTTCATTGCTGCTGCCACCATGTCAATCCATCTCATTGTGGGCCTTCCCCTCTTTTGTCGACCCTCCACCTTACAAAGCATTACATCCTTCTCCAGGGAATGGTCCCTTCTGACAACATGACTAAAGTATGTGAGATAACATCTGGCCGTCCTTGCCTCCAAGAAGCATTCCAGCTGCACTTCCTCCAGACAGACCTCTTTTATCAGTCCACGGTACTTTCAGCATTTTTCGCCAATACCTACCTCAAAAGCATCAATTTGTCATTGGTCTTCCTTATTCATTGTCCAGCTCTCATATGCATATGAGGTGATTGAAAATACCATAGCTAGTGTCAGGTGCACCTTAGTCTTCAAGAAGACATCTTTGCTCTTCAGCACTTGAAAGAGGTTTTTGCAGCCAATTTGCCCAGTGCTATACGTAGTATGATGTCCTGACTTTTGCTTCCATTAGTGTCAGTTGTCAAGTTGTGTCCTCAGCATATCACAGGTCATTAATGATTCTTCCTCTATTCTTAATGTCATGTTCTTCTTCATGTAGTCCAGGTTCTCAGATTATTTGCTCAATGTAAAGATTGAATAAGTATGGTGAAAAGATACAATCCTGATGCACTCCCTTCTTGATTTTAAATCATGCAGTGTTCCCTTTTTCTGTTTGAATGACAGCCTCCTGGTCTATGTACAGGTTACTTATGAGAACAGTTAAGTGTTCTGGAATTCCCTTTCTTTTCACTGTTATCCAGAATTTTTTATGATCCACACAATCAAAGGCCCTTGCATAGTCAATAAAAGGCAATTAAACATCTTTCTGGTATTCTTTGCTTTGAGCCAAGATCCATCTAACATCAGTAATGATATCCCTCATTCTACCTCCTCTTCTGAATCCAGCTTGCATTTCTGGAAGTTCTCTGCCAATATACTGTTGCAACTGTTTTTGAATTATCTTCAGTAAGATTTTACTTGCATGTGGTATCAATGATATTGTTCAATAATTTCCACATTCTGTGGGATCACCTTTCTTTGGAATGGGTACAGATATGGATGTCTTCCAGTCAGTTTTCCAGGTAGCTGTCTTCCAAATCTCTTGGCATAATCTAGTGAATGCCTCCAGTGGGGCATCCCTTTGCCGAAATATCTCAATGGGTATTCTGTCAATTCCTGGAGCCTTGTTCTTCGCCAATTCTTTCAGTGCACCTTCCACTTCTTCCTTCAATACCATTGATTCTTGAACATATGCCACCTCCTGAAATGAATGAAGATCCACCAGTTCTTTTTGGTAAAGTGACTCTGTGGTTTCCTTACACCTTCTTTTGATGCTTCCTGCATCATTCAATATTTTGCTCATAGAATCTTTCAATATTTCATCTTGAGGCTTAAATTTTTTCCTCAGTTCTTTCAGCTTGAGAAATGCTGAGCACATTCTTCCCTTTGGTTTTCTAACTCTAGGTCTTTGCACATTTCATTATAGTACTTGGTTTTGTCTTCTGGAGCTGGTCTTTGAAATCTTCTATTCAGCTCTTTTATCTTCTCATTTCTTCCATTTGCTTTAGCTATTCTCTGCTTAAGGGCAAGTTTCAAAGTCTCTTCTGACATTTTGGTCTTTTCTTTCATTTTCATATTTTTAATGACCTCTTGCTTTCTTCATGGATGATGCTCTTGATGTCATCCTACAATTATTCTAGTTTTCAGTCATTGGTGTTCAATGCATCAAATCTATTATTTAGATGGTCTCTAAATTCAGGAGGGATATGTTCAAAGTCATATTTTCACTTTTGTGGACTTCTTTTAATTGTCTTCAACTTCAAGTTGAACTTACATGTGAACATTTGATGGTCTGTTCCATAACTGTTCCACAATCAGCTCCTGGCCTTATTTTGGCTAAAGTTATTGAGCTTTTCCATTGCCTTTTGCCATAGATGTAGTCAATTGGATTCCTGTGTACTCCATCTGGTGAAGTCCATGTGTACAGCCACCATTTATGTTGTTGAAAAAAAGTATTTGCAATGAATAAGTTGTTGGTCTTGCAAAATTCTATCATGCTATCTCCAGTGTTATTTCTATTACCAAGGCCAAATTTTCCAACTACTGGTGATTTTTCTTTGTTTCCAACTTTTGCATTCCAATCACCAGTGATAATCATCCCATCTTGATTGCATGTTCAGTCAATTTCAGACTGCTGAAGTTGGTAGAAATCTTCAATTTTCTCATTTTTGGCTTTGGTGGTTGGTGCGTAAATGTGAATAATAATAGTATTAATGGGTCTTCCTTGTAGACGTATGGATATTATCCTATCACTGACAGGATTTTACTTTAGGACAGATCTTGAAACATCCTTTGTGATGATAAATGCCACACCATTTGTCTTTAAATTGTCATTTCCGGCCTAGTAGATCATATGGTTTTCTGATTCAAAATGCCCCAAACTGATTCATTTCGGCTCACTAATGCCTAGGATATCAATCTTTTTGCATTCCATTTCATTTTTGATAACTTCCAATTTTCCTGGATTCATACATCGTACATTCCATGTTCTGATTATTAATGGATGTTTGCAGCTGTTGCTCCTCAATTGGAGTTGTGCCATGTCAGCTAATGGGGGTCCAGAAAGATTTACTTTATCCATACCTTTAAGGATATCTTCCCCAGTCCTATTTTGAGTGCCTTCCAACCCAAGGGGCTCATCTTCCTACACTGTATCAATGTCTCCACACTTTTCATAAAGTTGCCCAGTAATGTATCAGATGGTGTTGCTCTGCTTTTCATAAGGATTTCCCTGGCCATTTTTTTCCTAGTCTGTCTTATTCTATAAGCTGCATCGAAACCTGTGCACCATGTGCAACCCTGCCAGCATTTTCAACACCAGTGACACAGCCTTAAGCCTCACAGCAACGTGTAAGCCCCAGAGGATGACAAACTGACAGACAAGTTTGTCTCCCTTAGCTGTTGGGAACCTCTCTGCCCTCCCCTTACCTAATTCCTACCTGGATCCTGCCACTTTGTGTCCCTGGCCACTCCATTTCCTCCTTTTCCTGGCTCTGGGGGATGGGACCTGCCTGCCTCCCACACATTACCTGGATCCTGCTGCTTTTGTGGCACATTCTTTTTAGCTATTCTCTTTTCAAGAATAAATTCCAGAGTCTCTTCTGACATCCATTTTGATCTTTTCTTCCTTTCCTGAGTTTTTAATGTTCTTTTGCTTTTTTCAAGTATGATATTCTTGATGTCTTCCCACAACTTGTATGGTCTTCAGTTATAGGTGTTCAATGTATCCAATCTATTCTTCATATGGTCTCCTGATTCAGGTGGGATACAATCAATGTTGTATCTTGGCTTTTGTGGACTTGTTTTAATTTTCTTCAGCTTCAGTTTGAACTTGCATATGAGCAATTGATGGTCTATTTCATAGCCAGCTCCTGGCCTTGTTTTGACTGAGGATATTGAGCTTCTCCATCGCCTCTTTCCACAGATGAGGTCAGTTTGATCCCTCTGTATTCCATCTGACAGGTCCATATGTATAGTCAGTTTATGTTGTTGAAAAAATATATCGCAATGAATAAGTCTTTAGTCTTGCAAAATTCTATCATATGATCTTTAGGTCATTTCTATCACCAAGGCCACATCTTCCAACTTTGGCTTCTTCTTTGTTTCCAACTTTTGCATTCTAATCACCAGTAATTATATTGATTGCAAGTATATATCTTTGTTGCAAATTTGAGCAGTTTCGATTGCAGACTTTGGTAAAAATCTTCAATTTCTTCATCTGTGGCTTTTGTGGATGGTGTATAATTTTGAATGATAGTAGTATTAAGTGGTCTTGCTTATAGGTATATGGATATTTTCCTATCACTAACAGCATTGTACTTCAGGATAGAACTTGAAATGTCATTTTTGATGATGAATGTGATGTCATTCCTCTTCAATTTGTCATTCCTGGCATACTAGGCTATATGTTTTTCTGATTCCAAATGACCAATACCAGTCCATTTCAGCTTACTAATTACAAAGATACCAATCTTTACGCACTCCATTTCATTTTTGACAACTTACAATTTTCCATAATTTTCCTAGGTTCATACTTTGTACATTCCATGTTCCAATTTTAATGAATGTTTGCAGCTATTTCTTCTTATTTTGAGCTGTGGCCCATCAACAACTGAAGGTCCTGAAAGCTTTACTCCATCTGTGTCATTTAGGATGACTCTACTTTGAGGAGGCAGTTCTTCCCTAGTCAAATTCTGAGTTCCTTCCAACCTGAGGGGCTCAGCTTCTGGTACTATATTAGATAATGTTTCACTGATATTCTTAAAGGTTTGCAATAATATATCACACATTGTTTTACTATAATTCGTAAAGTCTTCAGAGGCCAATTTTTCATAAGTAGTTGTCACTATACTTCTTCCCAATCTGTCTTAGTCTGCAAGCTCTGCTGAAACCCCTCCATTGTGGGTGACCCTGAAGGAATTTGAAATACCAGTGGCATAGCTGCCAGCCTCACATCAGCACACAGGCCACTGCAGTATGAAAAACTGACAGACAAGTGGTGGATTGTGGTAGTGAAGCCCAAAAACTAATTCTAAAATTTAATAATCAAAGTGTCTGAATAGAAACAAGGGAGAGTGAGCCACTTATATAAAAATATGAGAGTATTTTAAAAGAAAAGACTGTACATAATACACATCAACTTCTGGTTATGTTACCCCTGGGAGGAAGGAAAAAGGAAAAGATGGGGATTTTTGGAATATTTGATATGTTTATTTTTCAATAAGAGTTCAAGAAAATGTGTCAAAATGTTTACATTTGTTTAATCTGGATGGCATGTAATGGACATCTGTTATATTTGTACACTTAAAATATTAATAAAAATCAAAGGAATTGTTCAAGTTTGCCAAATCCTGCAAAAGATCAAGTAGGGTAAGGTCTGCAAAATGTCCATGTTGTTGTTGTTGTTGTAATTTGCCATCGAGTCGGCCCCAACTCATAGCGACCCCTCCTTGGGTTTCCGAGGCAGTATCACTATGGAAGTAGGAATGCCCAACCTTCCTTCCGAGGAGTGGCTGGTGGGTTTGAACCGCCAGCCTTCTGGTTAGCAGTCAAGTGCCTTAGGCACTATGCTACCAGAGCTCCTAGTCCATAGGATTTAGCAATTAAATGGTAATTAGTCATGGTGCTACTAAAAATTTCAGTAAACTGGTGGTAGTAGAAACCAAATTACAGGGGGCTAAACAGTTAATAGTGGCCCTGGTGGCACATTGGTTAAGTGGTCAACTGCTATCCAAAAAGTCAGCATTTCAAATCCACCAGCAGATAAGACATGACAATTATCTCCTATAAAGATTACAGGCTAGTAAACCCAATAGAGCAGTTCTACTCTGTCCTATAGGGTCACTATGAGACAGAATCAACTTTATGGCAAACAACAGCAATAATGAGTTAATATGAGAGGTTATTGATAGTGCATTGGTATAATAATTGCCTTCAGTGCCAGATACCCAGATTCCATTTCAGGCCAATGTAACTCATGCTAGTTACCAAACATCTCTCAGTGGAGGATTTTGTGTTGCTATGGTGCTAAACAGATTTCATCACAGCTTCCAGACTAAAACAGAGTGAGAAGAAAGGCCAGTTGATCTACTTTGGGAAATCAGCTAATGAAAATTCTATAGTCAATCCACAACTGATCATGAGGACAGTATAGGACCTTGCAGTGTTTTTTCATCATCCATAAAGAAAGCAAGAGGTCATTAAAAACAACAAAAGAAGAGAAGATAAAAATGGATGACAAAAGAGACTCTGAAACTTGCCCTTGAGCAGAGGGTAGCTAAAGCAAATGGAAGAGATGACAAGATAAAAGAATTGAAATGAAGATTTCAAAGAGTAGCTTGAGAAGACAAAGCCAATTTATATAATGAAAGGTGCAAAGACCTGGAGTTAGAAAACCAAAAGGGAAGAACAGGCTTGGCATTTCTCAACCTGAAAGAACTGAAGAAAAATGATAAGCCTCTAGTTGCAATATTGAAAGATTCTATGGGTAAAACATTGAATGATGCAGGGAACATCAAAAGAAGATGGAAAGAATACACAGATTCACTGTACCAAAAAGAACTGGTCAATCTTCATCCATTTCAGGAGGTGGCATATGATCTAGAACCAATAGTACTGAAAGAGGAAGTTGAAGCTGCAACAAAGGAATTAACTAAGAACAAGCCTCCGGGAATTGACAGAATAGCCATTGAGATATTTCAACAAATGGATGCCGCACTGGAGGCACTCACTTGGTTATGCCAAGAGATTTGGAAGACAGCTACCTGGCCAACTGACTGGAAGAGATCCATATTTCTACTCATTCCAAAGAAAGGTAATCCCACATAATGAAAAATATCATTAATATTGCAAGTAATATCTTACTGAAAGTAATTCAAAAACGGTTGCAGCAGTATATTGACATAGAACTTCCAGAGGTGCAAGCTGGATTCAGAAGAGGACGTGGAACAAGGGATATCATAGCTGCTGTCAGATGGATCTGGCTCAAGGCAAAGAATACCAGAAAGATGTTTACTTGTGCTTTATTGACTATGCAGACATTTGATTGTGTGAATCATGACAAATTATGGATAACATTGAGAAGAATGGGAATTCCTGAACACTTGATTGTACTCATAAGGAACCTGTACCTTGACCAGGAGGCTGTCATTTGAATGGAACAAGGGGACACTACATGGTTTAAAATCAGGAAGGGAGTGAGTCAGGGTTGTATCCTTTTCCCATACTTACTCAATCTATATGCTGAGCAAATAATCTGAGAAACTGGACTATATGAAGAAAAACGTGGCATCATGATTGGAGGAAGAATCATTAACAATCTGAGATATGCTGATGACACAACTTTGCTTGCTGAAAGTGAAGATGACTTGAGGCATTTACTGATGAAGATTGAGGAACACAGTCTGCAGTATGGATTACATCTCAATGTAAAGAAGACAAAAATCCTCACAACTGGACAAGTAAGCAGCATCACGATAAATGGAGAAAAGATTGAGGTTGTCAAAGAATTCATGTTACTTGGTTCTACAATTGACACCAATGGAAGCAGCAGTCAGGACATTAGATGACATGTAACACTGGGTAGGTCAGCTGCGAAGGAACTCTTTCAGGTGCTGAGGAGCAAGGATGTCTCCCTGAGGACTAAGGTGCACCTGACACAGGCCATGATATTTCCAATCGCCTCATATACATGTGAGAGCTGGACAATGAATAAGGAAAACCGAAGAAGAGTTGATGCTTTTGAGTTGTGGTGATGGCAAAGAATGCCGAAGGTACTATGGACTGCCAAAAGAACTAACAGATCTGTCCTGGAGGAAGTACAGCCGAGATGCTCCTTGGAAGTGAGAATGACCAGACTTTGTCTCACCTACTTTGGTCATGTTGTCAGAAGGGACCATTCCCTGGAGAAGGATATCATGCTTGGTAAAATGGAGGGTCAATGAAGAAGGGGAAGGACCTCAATGAGATGGATAGACACAGTGGTGTAACTATGAGGTTAGCTATAGCAAGGATTGTGAGGCTGGCACAAGACTGGACAGTGCTTCATTCTGTTGTGCATAGGGTAGCTATGATTTGGAGACGACTTGACAGCACCTAACAACAGCACAACAACAACTGTCGCTACTCACCAAAGTAAGATATAGAATGATGTTTTTGTGTCGTATGTTACGCCAATTGAGGTTGATGTCCTTTGTGACCATGGTCCCAAGCCCATGGATCCCACAACTCGCTCTAACATGGTGGTTGACTGTGCCTAAGAAGTTATTGTAACTTTGCCCCCTGTTAGTTCTTGGATCCAACTCATGTCAACTCCTCCTTGGGTTTTTGAGGTGGTATCTCTAGGGAAGTAAACTGCCCAATCACCCTTCCGAGGAGTGGCTAAAAACTTACGTTTCTGTCACAGCAGCAAAGTGAAGGAGTTTCCGTAAAGAAGGAGACCATTTTCTAAGAAAGAGAGGGAGGAGAATGGGTAGAGTTTGAGAGTGATGAAAGGTTATACGTATTTCAAAATATCAGAAATGAACCTATCACAGATAAAACCATTTCTAATAGTTGAGGCAACTACTTGAGTTACACAGATTGGTTTCTCAAGAAGCAGAGGCAGAGATGGAGTTTTGAGAATCAATACTTATGAAAAAGTGGAAATTATCTAATGATTTCTTGTCACTTAGTGGGTGAGTAAGCTGTGAATCATTCATGTAGTTTAAATAAGTATATCAATATGGATAAATTCCAAGAAAGCAACATTAAGTGAAAAAGCAAGCTGCCAAAGGATATCTACAATATGATATAATTTATGTAAATTTAACAAACAAACAAAACAACAGTATATTTTATACTATGAATGAATATATAGAGTAAAAGTGCAAAAACATCCACTAGAATGATACAAATGTAGTTGGTTACCACTAGAAGGCATGGAATGCAAAAGAATGGGAAGTTCTATAAAACAAATATGGCAATACTTTAACATTTGTATTCTTATTAGTGTGTACACAGGTGTCTGTTATAATATTTTGTTTTCTTATTGCATGTTTGAAATGTTGTTGTTTTTATGTGCTGTCAAGTTGGACCTGGCTCATAGTGACCCCTCCTTGGGTTACCCAGACAGTATCACTATGGAAGCAGATTGCCCAACCTTCCTTCTGAGGAGTGGCTGGTGGGTTTGAACCGCCAGTCTTCTGGTTAGCAGTCAAGTGCCTTAGGCACTATATACACAACTATCTTCTGGAGCCTTTTCCTAATCACATAAGGTCAATGTGGTAGTTATGTTTGTGTGCCAACTTGGCTAGGCCTGGTTGAGTGGCTGGGCAGCTGGTGATAGTTACTCCCCATGATGAGACTGGCAATCAACTCCAAGGTGGGATCTACCACAAGCAGCTGAGTAGCTGCCTCAGGGAATGTGGTCTTCTTCCTGTATATAAGCTGCAGCTTTGAGAATGGTCTCTAGCATATGGCATGCTTGGACCCTGCATGTAGCCATGTCGTTGCTCAGCAGCCTGTGATGCTCTGCCGACCCTGGGACTTACAATGAATGGACTTAAGTTAATGGCCTGCTGTGTGGTTTGGTAACATTGGGACTGTGCCTTTTTACTTGTCAACCTTGGGGCTTCTCAGTCTCAGCAGCCAGCAGCTGTCTGAGTGAAGAAACACCTCTAGCTCCAGTGGGCCGGGAGCAGGAGGCAGACCTGGACACCAAGGTTGAGGGGCTTTCACCCAGCTTCTAGAGCCTGGCACTTTCAACTTGGACTTAAGGCCTCCAAATTGTAAGAAAAAACTCCTGTTTGTTAAGGCCATCCCATTTGTAGTATATTCTTGTCAGAGTGGCACTAGATAACCAGAACAGTCAATAATAACAATTTTTAACTTGATATGTGAATTTAACCTCAAGTGTCTAAAGGCCAAATCTCTGTGAATTGGTGCCTAGGTAAAACAGTTGTTAGTCTCACACTATTTGAATGCATACATGTACACATATACACAAGCATCCCCTCAGTATAACATAAACACCAATAATCTAATTTAAAAGCTAAAGCTACGTGCATTTCTTTTCTCTTGATCTGGTTCAACTTTGAAGACTGTCCCTTTATGCTCAGTCAGCCATCCTTGGCATATGGTGAGTACTCTATAAATAATAATTAATTCAGTCTATTGATAAACAAGACTGCATTTACTCAGTAAATAATAATTAGTGATAATGAACTAAATGAAAAGAATAGAGAAACTTGAAAAAAGTTATAAATGAGATATACCTGTTTGTAACTAAGCAAATGCATTCATTTTTCCTGGAATACTTAGATTTTAGGACACTTTTGTTCTTTTATTTCATTTTGTCACCAATGTATCAGCTATATTCACATCCCTGTATTAGGCATGTGTATATATAAAAGTATATGTATATAGAACATACACCTATAAGCATGTGTTTATATATATAAACATATGTTTATATTTATAGGAGTTCTGGTGTCATAGTGCCTAAGGCACTGGACTGCTAACCAGAGGGCTGGCCGTTCAAACCCACCAGCCACTCCTCGGAAGGAAGATCAGGCAATCTACTTCTGTAGTGATACTGCCTCGGCAACCCAAGGAGGGGTCGCTATGAGTCGGGTCCAACTTGATGGCACATAACAACAACAACAACATATATATATATATTCACATGAGCATAATTAAAGTGTTCTGGAGTACTCTTTCTTCACAATGTTGTTGTTGTTGTTGTTATGTGCCGTCAAGTCAAACCTGACTCATACTATCCATAATTTTTTATGAGCCACGCAGTTGAATGCCGTTACATAGTTAAAAAAAAAAAAGTGAAATGTCAAGATTGAATTCATTGACTACATTTATCAAGCTCTATGATGAGTAAATAATCCAAGAAATTGGACTATATGAGGAAGAACACGGCATCAGGATTGGAAGAAGACTTATTAATAACCTATAATATGCAGATAATACAAACTTGCTTGCTAAACAAAGGGAACTTAAAGCACTTACTGATGAAGGTAAAAAAAAATATAAACTTTAGTATGGATTGATCCTCCAAAACTCCTAACAACTGGACCAATAAACAATATGATGATAAATGGAGAAAAGATTGAAGTTTTCAAGAATTTTATTTTATTTAGACCTGTATGCAACACTCACGGGAGCAGCAGTTAAGAAATTAATTGATGTACCATGCAAATTTTTATTGGGCAAATATGCTGCAAAAGACCTTGTAAAGACCAAAAATGTCACTTTGAGGACTAAGGTGCATCTGATCCATGCTATGATAGTTTTTAATCACCTCATATGCATGCAAAATATGGACAATGAATGAGAAAGACTGAAGAAAATTGATTAATTTGAATTATAGTATTGGCTAAGAGTATTGAATAGGAGCTCTGGTAGCATAGTGCCTAAGGCACTTACTTGACTGCTAACCAGAAGGCTGGTGGTTCAAACCCACCAGCCACTCCTTGGAAGGAAGATGGGGCAATCTACTTCCATAGTGATACTGCCGCGGAAACCCAAGGAGGGGTCGCTATGAATCGGGTCTGACTAGATGGCACACAACAACAACAAGAGTATTGAATATATCATGGATTTCCTGAAAAACAAACAAATTTGTCCTGAAAGAAGTACAGCTGGAATGCTCCTTAGAAGCAAGAATGGCCTGACTTCATCTCACATTCTTCGGACACATTATTAGTAGGGAGCAGTTCTTGGAGAAAGACACCATGCCTGGCAAAGGAAAGGGTCAGCAAAAAAAGAGGAAGATCCTCAGTGAGATAGACTGACACAGTGGCTGCACTAATGGGCTCAAGTATAGCAAAAGTGAGGACACTCTAGGACTGGGAAGTGTTTTATTTTGTTTTACATGAGTGTAAGTGTTTCATTATGAGTTGATAGCAACTAGACATCACCTAATTGTTGTTGTTGTTAAGTGCCGTCGAGTCGTTTCTGACTCATAGCGACCCCATGCACAGCAGAACGAAACACTGCCCAATCCCGTGCCAGCCCCA
>NW_006921857.1:3939813-3971414 GCF_000298275.1 Orycteropus afer afer | reverse complement strand
ACAGTGTTTCTTTGCTATTCATAAGGTTTTCCCTGGCCTATTCTTTCAGAAGTGGACGGCCTCTTCCTTCTTCCTAGTCTGTCTCAGTCTATAAACTGGGCTGGTTACCTATGCACCAGGTGCATCTCGCTGGGTTTTAAAAACCAGAGGCTCAGCCTCAAAACTCACGTGTACATGTCACCACAGTAGGACAAACAGACAGACAAGTTTGTCCTGCTGTTGGAGACCTCTCGTATCCCCCCCACCTGGGGCCCTGTGGCTGACTGTTCCTCTGTCTTGCTTCCTGTCTTTTAATCCCCTTTCTCCTGCTCTTCTGGCCTGCTTTTTTGGGCGTCCCTGAGTTTCCCCTCCTCACCTAATCCCTTCGGCTGATTGCTCTTCTCTTTGGCTTCCTGGGCATCACCTAATATATATGTTGCTATTATGTGTGTGTGTGTGTGTGTGTGTGATAAAAACACAAATTTTGTTGTCCTTACAGCTATGGAACAGAACCTTGGCAAATCTGTGTGGCATCACATTTATCTTTAACTTTCTTCTTTTTTGGGGGTGGTGAAAAGAACTCCCCCATTTTCTACCATTGTTGAAGCTGTGGCAGCTTATTTGTGCCAACATCTTTATGTCCCTTCTTCTCAACTATGAAAATGTTCTTGGTCCATGTTCTTTTCCTTTAGGACTACAGCATAGTGATTAGTAACGTAGACTCTAGATTCATATTCCCTGGATTAAAATATTAGTCCTACTGCTTTGCTTCTTGTACCACTTTGGACAAATTGCTCTCAACTCTTGATCTCTCTGTTTTCAAATCTTTAAAATAAGGATAATAACATTATTTATTTCATAGAGTGTTAGGAAGTTAAGTTTACGTACATATAGCTTGATAAGAAGTAAGCACCATGCTTGACATAGTAAATGATATAGGCATTAGCTAATATAATTGCTATCAGATTACTATTTAGCTAATCTCATAAATTAATTTGTGATGAGATGTTAGTAGCTCAATGATCTTTGAAAATGTCCTCTGAAAAAGTAATTGATAGTATGAATTTAAGACATACCACATTAGTGTTACTCAAACTAACATATTTACATACTCTTACTACTGGCGGTTCAAACCCACCAGCCA
This sequence comes from Orycteropus afer afer, assembly GCF_000298275.1. Classification (NCBI taxonomy): domain Eukaryota; kingdom Metazoa; phylum Chordata; class Mammalia; order Tubulidentata; family Orycteropodidae; genus Orycteropus; species Orycteropus afer. Next base: position 3,970,291 of record NW_006921857.1, on the reverse strand, counting down.
CTCCTCGGAAGGAAGGTTGGGCAATCCTACTTCCGTAGTAATACTGCCTCGGAAACCCAAGGAGGGGTCGCTATGAGTCAGGGCTGACTCGATGGCACATAACAACAACAACTACTCATTTCAGAAGCCATTTGTTTCCAGATATCTAGCTTTTCTATCACAAAGATAAAACAATGCAAACATTGATTTTGCTCATTTTTCCTTTACTTTTAGGTCATATGGATATAGACCTAGAAAATAAACAAACTTTCAAAAGTCCTGTTGGTAAACAGAGCAGTACAATGTAAAACGTGAAACGTTGTAAACCAGTGGTGTAGCCACAATCATCTTCTGAATTTTCAATTTGTTTTTCATTTGGTATGTGTGATAATTGGAGCTGTGTGTCAACTTGGCTGGACGCCAGTTCTGTGTGGTTGTTCCCATGATGGGAACGGATGACTGTGTTCTGAGTGGCCAATCTGCCCAAGAGGAGTATCCCTAGGGGTGTGGCCTGCTTCCAGGATATCCAGGGACATCCTGGGAAGAGAGACATTCTTTGAGGGATTGGAACCCTGGTGTGCTGACTACAAACTTCCGTGAGTGAGCAGCCCACCGTTCGGCCTGGTGATCTTGGATTCGTCTTTTGTTGGAGTCAACAACCAGTGTACTGCCTGCCAGCCTTGAATTTCTCGGCCCCCTGCACTTGCAGAAGCTAAGGCTGCCACCAGCCCAACGTTTCCTCCAGGGACTTTGGACTTGCCGGCTTCTATACGTTTGTGAGCCATTTTCCTAAGATAAATTTCTGTCTCTCTCTCTCTCTCTCTCTCTATATATATATACACTTTGCTGGTTTTTGTGTTTCTCTAGAGAACCCAATCTAACACAGTATGCCATTTTTTTTCAACCTTTTATTGTTCTTTGGGTGAATTTTTACAAAACAGATTTGTTTAATATTCAACAATTCTTTACTTTTATTTTTTGGAGAATCTTATATAAGATCCTTTCATTCAGGATCCAGTGTGTCACTTTCAGAACAACTAATGAGTATCTACTCTTTCCAAGTTGGTTCCATGAAACAGCTAAAAAGAGTCAACATCACATTATAAGAATTATATAATTCAGGCAATACTTTTACTGATAAAAACAACTTTGCTACTGTGTAAAAGATTTTACAGAGAAAAAGTAAGAAATAAAGGCAATAAAAGAAATGAGCCCAGAGTGATGATAATGATGTGATGATAAGCACTTGATGCATGCTCGTAAGTTATTGTGTTATTTTACACTAATGGCCTATAAGGGCCTTTAAATAATCTAGGTGGATATTTATTCTATGACATTATTAATGTGTTTTTGTCCTGTTTGACTTGAAAATAAACTTCAAAGTCCAGGAAGTTTCTGTATTATGCTGGGCGGCTGAATCACATACTTTTAAAAGACAAGATCATCACATGCATAGTATCTCCCCACCATGTATATGTTTTGAGAGGATCCTCTTAACTCAAAGTGTACAAATACAAGAAAAATACCTTAATTCAGCCAGGGGAATTGGTTGATGAGTTCTCTAATGTAATAAAGAGCCAACTCTCCCTCTCTAACAGTCACCTTTGTTTCTAATGCCTAAGCTATCACTGAAGATAAAAGACATCGTTCAAGGAGGGCCATTTCTCATACTTTACCCGCTCATTAAATGCTAAGATAGTTTTTTACTCAATTATACGTCTGCCAATGAAAATGGTGAGCAAAGACAACATCAAGGCCATGTTTTCCTTCCGATTATTGTTCTCTAGTGAATTACAAGGTTGCAAACTCTCCTGCAACAATTTATATTGATCCAGGCTTCATAAATCTGGTACAGTAGACTGAGTTGCTGAGCTACATGTTGTGATCATATCTTTGTACTAACAACGTTAATCACTTGCTCAAGAGGTAGTAGCAATTCAAGAGTGTTTTATTTTGTGCTCTCATCAGGAAGGACGTCTTAATACAGGGCTTATATGTTTTTCTTTCTCCTCAGAATTTCTTATACTCCCTCCTCTCTCTAGATGTTCAAGCTCTATTATATGTTTTATTCCTGATTTGGGCAATGTCAAAATGAACACAAAATAGGCAAAGTGTAATCTATCCCATAATATATATTTGTAAGCCACAATTTCTAAAGTTGGAGATAAAATTTAAAGGACAGTAGATGCATTGGCATATTTTTAAAATATGCCATTTACTAGAAATTGGAAATGTATTTGAAATTTTCATTTTCCAAACAAATATGCTTTTTATTTTTGCCTTATGATGAACTGCTTCTAACTCATCTTTAAAAATGAATAAATATCTTCTTTAAAAGATACTAAAGTTGACTGGAAACCAGCTGACACATCTGTCTCTGAAGTGCTCCAAAGCAAAGATACTAACAATGGGTTGGGTAGATTTTGCATCTGACACCAATTTTATGTGGAAAAACAAAGGAGGGCTATGACTAATATGCAGGAAATTATGTTATCTGACACTATATTACTTTAGAGAGCAAAACAAACCAAATATTTAGATTACTATGAATGAGATAAAATAGATGTGATTTTTTAGTTTTCATGTACTGTATTTATACAATTTCTTCCTATCATTTTAATGCATAAAGAGAAACATGCCTAAATATTTTATTAAAGACTTATTAAAAGAAAAATATATTTAAATAAGATATATTTTGTTGATCACTGTTCTCTCTGATACTACTGACTGGGGAATTGAATATTTCTTAATTTCTTTCTTTCCTTTCTTCTCATTTTTTTTTTTTTTCCATTTCCATGAAGTACTCCTGTGTAGGAAACATGGAGTCTTAATTGTTTGTTAATCTCAAACATGGGAGCTCTGGTGGTGTAGTGCCTAAGGCATTTGACTGCTAACCAGAAGGCTGGCGGTTCAAATTCACCAGCCATTCCTCAGAAGGAAATTTGGCAATCTACTACCGATTCAGAAACCCAAAGAGGGATCACTATGAGTCGGATTCGACTTGACGGCAGTGAGTGATAGTGACGTGAATGTCAAACATGATTAGCACGTTCATAAGAAGAGACAGATAAAAGTTCTCAGATTCTTTTTTTTATTCTTACTACTGTACATAACTTATTACATTTTCAGAAAATGTGGATCCTATCCTTTCTGTCACATCTGAGAATTTTACAAAACTGTTAGGTAAGAGTTTAATTATATAACATTTATTAGATTGATTCATTTCATATTGTTGGTAGTTTTAATAACTGTTGATAATATTGATTATATACTTACCTTACTTGATTATATAATTTTTTGTTGTTATGTGCCATCAAGTCGGATCCCACTCATAGTGACCCTCCTTGGGTTTCCGAGGCAGTATCACTACGGAAGTAGATTGCCCAACCTTCCTTCCAAGGAGTGGCTGGGGGGTTTGAACTTCCAGCTTTCTGGTTAGCAGTCAAGTGCCTTAGGCACTATGCTACCAGAGTTCCTATAATATAACTGGAAATAGGAAGGCCAATTGAGTTAACTTTTCAAAAATATAGAATGGTAATAATTTCCCTCAGTCCAACTGTAAAGAGTAGGGTTCTAATACCATTTTTGCCATTAGCTGATAGGTTATAAAGCCATGGATTCTCTCAGCATTATCTGTATGGTAAAGAACATTATAATCTTACAATTTAATGATGGATACAGAACACAATTGATAGAATATTTTTCATTGCTTGTTAAGTCATTCTTCACCAATCTGTACTTGTTCTACACTTTGTTTGCAAAACTAAAATGCGTCTGTGGGTCATAAGGAAACATAAAGGAATGTGGTATACAATTAAAAGCACTAAAAGGAATACCAATAATAGATTTACAAATACAATAGGATAGTATAGTAAAACCACAGTATCAATAATATCATTGTGGTATAAAATAACCTTCTTGTTGGCAGGTGCCATCCAGTTGGTTCTGACTCATAGTGACCTTGTATGCAACAGAATCAAACACTATTTTCTCCTATACCATCCTCACATGTATTGCTGTTTGATCCCATTGCTGCAGCCACTGTGTTGATCCATCTTGTGGGTTTTCCTCTTTTTCATTAATCCTCTGCTTCACAAAGCGTGATGCCATTCTCCAGGGACTGTTTCCTCCTGTTAACCTGTCCAAATTACGTCGGACAAAAGTCTCATCATCCTTGCTTATAAGAAATATTCTGGCTGTACTTCTTCCAAGATAGATTTGATATTTCTTCTGGCAATTCATGGTATAGCCAATATTCTTTACCAAAACTATAATTTGGAGGTATCATTTGTTTGATCAGTTTTCCTTATTCATTGTCCAGCTTTTGCATGCATATGATGTGATTGAAAATACCTCGACTTAGGTCAGGTGTATCTTAATTTTTAAAGTGACATCTTTGCTTTTTAAACACTTTAAAGAAGATTTTGGAGCACATTTGCCCAATGCAATAAGTCATTTGATTTCATGACTACTGCTTCCATGGATGTTGATTGTGGATCCAAAGAAAACAAAATCCTTGACAACTTTAATCTCCATTTATCATGATGTTGCTCATTGGTTCAGTTGTGAGGATTTTTATTTTCTTTATAGTTGTGGTATAATCCATAGAGAAGGCTGTATGTAGTCTGTGATCTTCATCTGTAAATGCTTCAAGTTCTCTTCACTTTCAGCAAGCAAGGTTTTGCTATCTTCATATCACAGATTGGTAATGAGTCTTCCTCCACTCCTGATGCAGTATTCTTCTTCATAGAGTCCAGTTTCTTGGATTGTTTGCTCTGCATAAAGATTGAATAAGTATTGTGAAAAGATACAACCCTGATGCACACCTTTCCTGATTTTAAACCATTCAGTATCCCATTGTTCTGTCCAAACAACTGCCTCTTTCTTGGTCTATGTACAGGTTCTATGTGAGCACAGTTAAGTTCTCTGGAATCCCCATTTTTCACGATGTTATCCATAATTTGTTATGATCTGCCTAGTCAACTGCCTTTGCATATTTAATAGGACACAGGTAAACATCTTTCGGATATTCTCTGCTTTTAGCCAAGATCCATTTGACTTCAGCAGTGATATTCCTTGTTATATATTCTTTTCTGAATTTGACTTCAATTTCTCACAGCTCCATGCCAATATACTGCCACAACCATATTTTAATGATCTTCATCAATGTTTAACTTGTGTGTGATATTAATTATTTTAACTATTAATCAATAATTTCTGTGCTCTATTGGGTCACCTCTTCTGAATGGGGACAAATATGGATCTCTTCCAGTCTTTCTTGACATAGATGAGTGAGCACTTTTAGCATTGTATCCATTTATTGAAACATCTCAATTGGTATTCAGTCAATTCCTGAAGCCTTGTTTTTCACTAACTCCAAAAGTGCAACTTGGATTTCTTCCTTCAATATCATCGATTCTTGATCATATGCTACCTCCTGAAGAGGTTGAAAGTTAACCATTTAAGTTGTAATACTTGCAAAATAAACAAAACACAGAAAATATAAATAAGAAGACAATCTGTCATACTGTTAGAGCTATTAATACTAACTACCACTGCCTTTCTTATTTTGTAGTGGAAGCATATTTTCAACATATCTGTATGTGGAATTCTAATCTGTATCAGAGCAAACTACTTTTCCATGATACCAAAATGCTCTACTTCTTACACATAAAAAAAATTGAGTCATACAACAAAATATTTTCGAAGATTATTTCAAAGAGCAGATCTCTGACAATATCTTTCTCCATTGTAAGACTGTCATTTGAAAAATTAAGATTAAAATCCTTCAATATTAAAATATTCCTTCAATATTTTCTAATAAAATCAAAGAAAAATAAAAATGTTAAATAAAAGACTTATTTATGAAATCATGGTAGGCATTTTAACATGTTCATGTGAATATTAGGTTATTTTCTGTATGAAGAATTGCATGAGAAGAAATTAAAGCAACTATATGGCATGTCATTACCTCAATATAAAGAAAACTGAGTTGCTCCATCTTTTTAAAGCTATTTCAACAAGACAATACAATAAAACGTATTAAAATACTTAGCCCATATTCTTCTTGGATAATCTTACAATGTTGATTAATGTGGTGGACACTTTTAAGACTTTACCTCCAGTGTGTTCTCTCTTCTCAGTTCTAGACTAGTACATGTAACTATTCCTAAACCAGTCATTTGGGTGTTTTGCAGGCACATTATGGTCAAGATGTCCAAAACTGCACCAAGCCATTTTGCCCAAGAGAAAACAAGGGGAAATTTTCCCCTTCAAACTTGAAATTCAATCAATAACCAAATCTTCTCAAGTTATGACTTGTGATGATTAACATTATGTTCAACTTGGCTAGGACATGAGTCTCACTGGTTTGATAGATAATAAATACATAATCTTCTTTCATTTTGTGATCTGAAACAAGCAGTCAATCAGTTGAAAGGAGAAGTTCTCTGGTGGTGTGGCCTGCATCCAGTTTCTATGTAAGTTCTGACAGAGTTGACTCTCTCTCAATCCTGCATCTGGCTCATCATTCTGTGATCTCCAGTTCTTCAGACAGAGACAGTAGGTTGTCACCTGACCTGCATATTTTGGGATTCTCAAGATTCCATAACCCATGAGCCAGCAGATTTCTATCTCACCTGCTAGTTTTGGGTTCATCATTTCTTGAAATTACCTGAGTCAGGAGAAGCCTGACACTTGACCCATCAGTTTGGGAATTGCCAGCCTCCAAAACTGTGTAAGCCTTTTCTTTGGAATAAATCTCTCTCTATACTTTTATAAGGCACTCTGGTGGTATAGTGGTTAAGGCATTTGGCTGCTAACCAGAAGGTTGTCAGTTTTAACCCATCAACCACTCTATAGAAGAAAGATGAGACAGTCTGCTTCCATAAAGATTTACAGCCTTGAAAATCCAACAGGTTTCCTTGGAAACCCTCTGGGTTGGAATCAACTTGGTGCCAGTATTTTATTTTATATATATATTTATATATATATACTTCATTGGTTTTGCTCCTCAAGAGAACCCAGCCTAACACCTACCCTAAACATCTCTTGACTCCATTTTGCTTCTTTGTATCTTATGATCACTCCTTGCATTCAGATCACCATGGACTTTCATCCTAATATGATTCAGAAGCCTCCTAGACAGACTCCTGGTATACTTGTTCCTCTCCAAACCACGTTATAGTCAGAGAGAGAGAGAGATAGAGACACTAAGTGATATCTGATTTAGACTTATATTTGATAAATTTCTTTAAATATTTTCTGAGTCTTAATGATTTAAAGGTGTCCTGGTAGCACAACATTTAAGAGCTTGTCTGCTCTCGGAAAAGTTGGCAGTTCAAACTCACCCAGCAGCCCCCAGAAGAAAGACTTGGTGATCTACTCCCGTAAAGACTACAGACTAGAAGATCTGATGGGGCAGATCAACTCTGTGATGTGGGGTCACTTTGAATCAAAACTTAATAACAGCAAATGTTTGAAAGTAGATTACAGTGGCTCTCATAAACAAGTTCTTAATTACTGTGATAGTTGGAGTTTTGTGTCAACTTGGCTGAACCACAATTCTGTGTTGTTTAAGCAGTTGTGATGTGGGTTATTCCCATGATGAGATTGGATGTATATGTTCTGAGAAGCCAGTCCATTGACAAGGAGTTTCCCTAGGGGTGTGGCCTGCTTCCAATATATTTATGGACGTCCTGGGAAAAGAGACACTCTTGTGTGGATAGGAATCCTGTTGTGCTGCCTGCAACTGTCTGTGAGCGAACAATCCACCGTTCTTCTGGTGATCTTGGGTTTGTCATTCATTGGAGTCAACAGCCAGTATACTGCCTGCCAACTTTGAGCTCGTCGGTCCCTGGAGCTGAATGAGTAGGGAAAAGCCTCCAGCTTGACGTTTGATCCAAGAATTTGGGACTTGCCAGCTTCTATAAGTGTGTGAGCCATTTTACTAAGACGAATTTCTCTCCCTCTCTCTCTCTCTCTCTAAGCTTTACTGGTTATGCTTCTCTAGAGAGCCCAGCCTAACACACTGGTCTCTCCAGGACCATTTCTCACAACTTCCTGCCTTACACTCAAAGCCCCAAATTAACTCAAATACTATAACTCATTTGACATGCTCCTCTTTTTTGAGAGCGTGTCTCTGCATGTTTTTTTTTTTTTTTTGGTCTTTGTTTGAATACCGTATCCCCACCCTTTGCTTGGTACCCCATTCATATCTCTGTTATAATTTCTCAGATAACCTCCTAAAACTCTTAAATATAGCCTTCCTTGGCCCCAAGGCTTGGCCAGGTGTTCCCTGCAAAGCACACTTCCAAAGTACCATGCTTCCCCCATCAGAGGAGCTACTATATACTGCATTGAAATTCCTAGCTACTTGTCAGGTACAGGGGCAAGAATTGTGTTTTTTAGCCATAAAAACACACAATGTATTCCCAAATTCCTCCCAATTCTCTCATTAACAAACGTTTTCTGCATCTAACTAGACCATTCACAACTTCATAAACCTGCCTCTATCATTCTTCCTTTCTCCATACCTTTCACCCAAATCAGCCCATTTATTCAAATCAACCTTGTTCTTCAAAGTCCATCTCATAGGCACCCTACCCATGGATACTTCCTTGATTATAAAGTGCAGAACTCTTCAGTGCCTTTGTAACAATTACGTGGCAATCGCAGGCTTTATACATCAGGCACCTTTTTGCTCATCTTCTTCTTTTCCATATAATACCTAGACAGACTACATATATATTTGTGTAACCTTACCTCTCACCTGTTGGCACAGAACTTGCGCATAAGTACAGGATTCAATATATAAATAAATGTTCACTGATTTGAGGTTTACAAACTTTCATGCTTGATATACTAACCTCTGTACACTTCCTGGAATGACTTCTCTTTTTCTTTTTTGAATAAATGTGTGCAAATAAACCCATCTATCCTTTCTCTGATTCACTTCCATCAAAAGACATTTGAAACATCTGGTCCTCCAGGAAGCCTTCTTATACTCACCTGCTATACTTTGATTCCTCCTCGCAATTCTTTTTCCCATACGTCTCCTTAGTATATATTTTAAAATTATTATAATATATATATTTTTTAAATTTACATCGTGGATGCTAATGTATCATTTTGATTGTTTCCAGGTTATTTCAAGGATGCTTATTTAGCTCCCAAAACAACATGTAAGCTCTAGAGTGACAATATGCAATAGGACACTTGAGTGTGATGGAAGTGAAATGTTCTATACGTGTGCTGTCCAACACAATATCCACTAGATACTTGAAAAATGGCAAGCTTGGCTTAGGAACTGAAATGTTAATTTGATTTAATTTAAATAGCCATATATGGCTAGTAAAGAGCTCTGCTGGTGCAATGCCTAAGGCATCTGACTTCTAACCAGAAGTTTGGAGGTTCAAACCCACCAGCCACTCTGCAAAAGGAAGATAGGACAGTCTACTTCCATAAAGATTTACCACCTTAAAAATGCAGTGGGTTCACTATTAGTCAGAATCAACTAGATAGCAATGGGGTTTGTGTTTTTTTTGGTGTATATGGCTAGTGGTTTCCATATTGGACAATATAGTTTTCAAGGCCAGAGATAATATATTATAAAATATTGCCTTTGCTTAAAGTGTCTAATACCTAACAAGAAGCATTATATTCTATATATAAGATAATTTACAATAAATCTATAAAATACCATCAAACACAGAATCCTACAAAATTTTCAAAATCACTCTCTGATGCAGAAAAGGTTAATATCACTATACTCATGTTGGCAATAGGAGCTCTGGTGGCATAGTGCCTAAGGCATTTAATTGCTAACCAGAAGGCTGGCAGTTCAAACCACAGAAGGAAGATTGGACAATCTACTTCCCTAGAGATACCACCTCAGAAACCCAAGGAGAGGTCACTATGAGTCCAATCAACTGGATGGAAAGTGAGTTTTTTTTTTTTTTTTTTTTTTTGGTGTTTTTGAAATATGATGTATTATGACCAGGAAGCTAAATTAATTACTCTAGATCATAGGAATACCACTAAAACACACACACACACACACATACACAGTCATCAAGTCATAGTGACCCCTTTGGGTTTCCAACTCATAGTGACCCCTTTGGGTTTCCAAGGCTGTAAATTTTTATGCAAGTAGACTGCCTCATCTTCCTCCTGCAGAGAAGCTGGTGGGTTTGAACCACCCACCTTCTGGTTAGTAACCATATGCCTTACCCACTATGCCATCAGAGTTCACCTCTTTTGAAAATCCTAATCTTTATGTTGTTATCACTTTCTTCTTAATGCTATTTGACACTTAATATGGTCAATCAATAAACAATATTCTTTAAGTAACAATCTTATTTATATCATGGTATCTTTATTAAATAAGTATTTCTATAAACATTTAACATTCTGACAATGGACCAGGCAGAGTAGGTACTAGCAAAAACAAGGTGAATAGATGAGCAAGATCCCAGCTGTAAGGGAGCTGACATTCTGAGAGGGTGTAGATCATAAATTAACAAATAAGCAAAATGACTAGAGATGGTAAAAAGTGCTGTGAAGAATATAAACTGAGAGGTGTGGTAGAAAGTAATTGGGAGAAGCCTCACTTAGATCAGGTCTAAAGGAAAATTCTCAGAGGAGGTAACATGTGAGTTGAGAGCTAAAAGACTATACCTAAGGAAAAGGAAGAAGCTCTGGTAGCATAGTGCCTAAGGCACTTGTCTGCTAACCAGAAGGCTGGTGGTTCAAACCCATCAGCCACTCCTCAGAAGGAAGGTTGGGCAATCTACTTCCATAGTGATACTGCCCCACAAACCCAAGAAGGGGTCACTATGAGTCAGGTCTGACTCGATGGCACATAACAACAACAAGGGAAGGGAAGAGCTAAAATAGAATTCTGGGCAGAAGGAAGAGTAAATTATGAGATTAGAAAGGAGACAGAGATCTTGGGAAAGAAAACTAATGTGGTTAGATCTTGGTAAATGGGAGAAGAAAAACTATTATAAAATGTTAGAAAGAAAAGTGGGTTGTATCATGTAGTGCCTGGTAAAGAATTTGGATTTTATTTAAAAGCAAAGGAAAAATATATAAAAATAGAAAAATAATTTTTAACTCAGTTTTCTTCCAGCTTTTAGAAAGGATATTTTTTCTGCAAATATTTATCAAGCTTCTGTATAAAGGAGGCACTATGCTAGGTTCTAAGATAACAAGGATAAATATACCACACTGGTAAGCACACAACTAAGAAACACAGGTAGAAAATAAAATCATAAAAAATTATAATCTTCTCAACAAATAGTTCTAAAATAAACTTTAACCCTACCTCACAGCTACAAAAAATTAATTTAGTTACATCACAAATCTTCATGGAAAAGCTAAAGTAGCAAAGATTTTAGAAGTAAACATATGAGAATATGTTTGTGGCTTTGGGGTAGAAAAAGATTTCTAAACATTGTAAAAATATATAAACTATGAAATGAATAAATACAAATTAGACATCATTGAAAGTAACTAACTTTTTGCTTATTAAAAGACGCTTAAAAATGAATAGATTTTTTATTCACAATATACAAATTTGGTAAAGATTTTGTTTGTGGCATATGTAAAAATCTCACAACTCAATAATAAAAGGAGAAATAAGTCAATAAAAAAGGGATAAACAGGCACTCACAAAAAACATACATGAATAGCTAATAAGCATATGAAAAGATGCTCAAATCAGTAGTTACTGGGAAAATGCAATTTAAAACCAGAATGAGATGCTACTACATGCTCACTGTTGTTGTTGTTGTTATGTGCCGTGGAGTCGGACCCAACTCATAGAGACCCCTCCTTGGGTTTCTGAGGCTGTATCACTGTAGAAGTAAATTGCCCCATCTTCCTTCCAAGGAGTGGCCGGTAGGTTTGAACCGTCAGCCTTCTGGTTAGAAGTCAAGTGCCTTAGGCACTATGCTACCAGAGCTCCCACATGCTCACTAGAATCATTAAAAATAAAAAAGACTGGCAATACCAAGTGTTACAGATTGAATTGTGAACCCCAAAAACATGTATTATAAATCTAACCCCTGTATCTGTGGAAAGAAGCTATAGTGGCACTGTGGTTAAAGCATGAGGCTAGTAGTCAAAAGGTCAGTGGTTCGAACACATCGGCCATTCCATGGGAGAAAGATTAGATAGTCTGCTTCCACAGATATTTACAGCCTGGAAACTCTGTGGGGCAGTTCTACTCTGTCCTAAAGGGTTGCTATGGGTTGGAATCGATTCAATGGGAGTGGGTTTGGTTTTATATTAGTGCAGATTATGTTTTAAGCAGGAGCTCTTGTAGCATAGTGCCTAAGGCACTTGACTGCTAACCAGAAGGCTGGTGGTTCAAACCCACCAGCCACTCCTTGGAAGGAAGGTTGGGCAATCTACTTCCACAGTGTTACTGCCTCGAAAATCCAAGGAGGGGTTGCTATGAGTTGGGTCTGACTCAACTGCACACAACAACAACCACCACAACATGTTTTAAGCCAATCACTTTTGAGATAAAAAAGAGCAGGTTAGGCAGAGAAGAAAGTAAGCACACATGAAGACTGTCCAAAAAAAAAAAAAAAGGAGGAATAGAAGTGTAGTTGTTAAGGTTGTGTATCAACTTGGCTGGGCTGTGGTTTTGAGTTACAAAGCAGAAGTATGTAGTTATTCTCCATGATGAGATTGGATGCATGTAATCAGCTCCATGGTGTAATCTTCTTTGAGCAGCTAATTAATTGCCTTTGGAGTGTGGTCTGCTTCCAGTATATACGGAGAAGCTTGGAGAAAGTTCTCTAGCTTCTTTGCATATTTGAATCCTGCATTTGACTTAGTCTTCATCTCCAGTTCCTGGACTTAAATTTAAAGTGGCCTGCCAAGTTGCTTGCCAGTCTTGGGATTGTGCTATTTTACTTGTCGACCTTGGGTTCATCAGCCTCAGCAGACAGCAGCTGCATGAGTCAAAAGGACCTTTAGCTTGCTGCAGTGGGCATGGAATAAGAAGCAGAGCTGAAGCTGAAGGTCAAGGGCCCTCCACCCAGCCTCTAGAGCTGGCACTCTAAACTTGGACTTCTAGCCTCCTAAACTGTAAGAGAATAAATTCTTGTTTGTTGAAGCCATCCACTTGTGGTATTTCTGTTATAGCAGCACCAGAAAACCAAGATGAGAAGCTAAAAAGAAACAAGGACCTTCTCCCTAATCTGAACAGAGAAATGTTCCCCTAGAGCTCGTGCCCTTAATTTGAACTTCTAGCCTCCTAAACCATGAGAAAATAAAGCCACTCACTTGTATTTCTGTGACAGCAGTACTAGCCAACTAAGATACTAAATGTTGAGGATAAGGAGCAAGTTAATTCTCACATCTTTCTACTGGAACTGGAACTTTGTATAAGCACTTTGAAAAACAGTTCAGCAGATCCTAATAAAGCTAAACACATACCTACCCTACAATCAAGCCATTCCATTGATAGGTATTTACCTAAGATAATGAAAATGTGTGTCCACTCAAAATGTGTGCCTTCATGTTCAGAAGAGCTTTATTCATAATATCCAGTAACTGGAAGCAAATATCCATCAAGAGGAGAATAGAAAAACAACTTGTGTTATACCCATTTGATGGAAAAATGCTCACTAATACAACTACTTATATTTTCAATATCATGATAAATCATATAAACACTATATGAAGCAAAAGAATTCAAACAAAAATAAGTACATACAGTATGATTACATTTATGAGAAGTTCAGGAACAAGTAAAACTAATCTATAGTGATAGAACTGAAAAAAAATAATCTGGGGTGGCGTAAGTGTTGGTAGGGAGATATTGACTGGTAGGAAATGTCAGGAGAAAGGGAAATATTCTATATCTTGATAATGTAACAGTTAAGCAGCTGTGTCATTGTCAAAATCATTAATCTTTACTATTAAGATCTGAGAATTTCACATGAGCAAAATATTAACAAAAATAAGTGCACTATCAATATGTGATAACTAAAAAGAGAGGGAGAAATGTAGAAAATGAATAATTATATCTCAGCATCTGGCTGAAAGTAAAGAGATCAAGAGTGAAGTTATTGAGTTAATCTGATTTGTTTAGGAAGCCGTGTTGGGTCCAGACACAAAGATTGGACTTACTTGACAATAGTATTTTGCTCCGTTGGAGTATGGACTTTGTTCAATAATGATATTTCCTTTTCATCCTATCCTTTAAGTCCAAACAAATATCCCTATAACTGCCAGTGGATGCTGACCTCAGGAAGCAGGTAGATTGATATTTGTTAGGAGACAAACAATAACAAATGTATCCTCCCATGAACAGAATCCACCGCTCCATCAGGCCTAACATTTGAAATGTGCTAGGAGGGTGGAGAAAGTTCATTTTTGGACCTCATTCCCGATGTTATTCTGTTGCAGCCAAAGATTGCTAACCTCCAGTGTACAGGGCAAATCTCATCTGTTTAGTCTCGTTATTAAGGGAAGGGTGATTCAGCTTTTAGTTTCTTTGGGAAGGGTGGGAATATAATTCTCTTATGCTTTTACTTGTTAATGTTAAGTACATGCAGAAGAGCAGCAGTTGAATAACAGCTGTAAGTTCAAAATCAAAATGAAAGAAATTCAAATTAATAAGATCAACATAACTAACTGAAAGGTATATAGCTTTTTAAGAAAGATGCAGGAAAGTAAAGATAATCTTTGCACAGACCTGGATAATGTTTGAATGATCAAGTTCTGATTCTGATTTACACTGCTTTTTGAGGTCCTTTTAAATATACCTATTTCTCCTCAGAAGGAAGGTTGGGCAATCTACTTCCGTAGTGATACCGCCTTGGAAACCCAAGGAGGGGTTGCTATGAGTCAGGTCCGACTCGACAGCACATAACAACAACAAATTTCTCTGACATGCTTTCTTCACTCTACCATTTCCTCAAATACATCTACTGTATTTTTATTGCCAAGAGATTAACTTATTAAGACCTCTATGATGTAATCAAGACCATACTGCCAGAAAAATGAAGAAATCTGTCTTGGACGAAGTGCTGCCCAAATGTTCTTTAGAAATGAGAATGACCAGTCTTTATTTCACCTACTTTGGTCTTGTTGTCAGAAGGGACCAGTCCCTGAAGAAGAATATTATGCTTGGTAAAGTAGAGGGTCAGCAAAAAAAGGGGAAGATCCTCAATGAAATGGATTGACAGAGCAGCTGCAATGAGGGACTGAAGCATAGGCAGGATTGTGAGGATGGTGCAGGACAGGAAAATGTTTCATTCTTTCGTACATAAGGTTGCTATGAGTCAGAGCCAACTCAAAGGCACCTAATGATAACCACAACAGTACAAATAACTTACAATGTATGTACTATTACTATTCCTTTGGGGTAGTGCCTAAGGCATGTGGCTGCTAACCAGAAGGCTGGCGGCTCAAACCCACCAGCCACTCCTCTGAAGGAAGGTTGGGTAATCTACTTCTGTAGTGATACTGCTTCAGAAACCCAAGGAGGGGTCGCTATGAGTCGGATCCGACTCAATGGCAGTGCGTCTGGTTTTTTTTTTTTTTTTTACAGATGAAGAAACAGGTACAGCTTGTAAGAGAGAATCAAGATCTGAATACAGATAATCAAACAGAACTGGGATGCTTAGGGATATTTAACCCTTGAGTAAAAATAATTATTTATCTTCCCTGTGAATTGCTGTTGTGTTGTTGTTAGGTTCTGTTAAGTGAGTTTTGACTCATAAGGACCCTGTGTACAACAGAACAGAACACTGCCTACACCTGTGTCATCCTCACAATCTCTGCCATGCTGAGCCCATAGTCACAGTCACTGTGTCAATCCATCTCATTGAGGGTCTTCCCCTTTTATGCTGACCTCCTTTACCCAGCATGATATCTGTCTTCAGGGACTGGTCCCTTCTGCCCACATGACCAAAGTACTAGAGACAAAGTCTGGCCATTCTCACTCTTAAGGAACATTGCAGCTGTACTTCCTCCAAGACAAGACAGATTTGTTCATTCTTCTAGCAGTCCATGGACATTCAATAGTCTTCACAAACACCACAATTCAAATGCATCAGTCCTTCTTGGTCTTCCATATTCATTATCCAGTTCTCACAAATATATGAAGTCAATAAAAGTACCATGGCTGGTTCAGGTGCACCTTAGTCTTCAAAGTGACATCTCTGCTCTTAAATACTAAGGAGGTCCTTTGTAGAGGTTTTTTCCAGTGCAATATGGCATCTGCTTTCTTCACTGCTCCTTCCCTGGGTGTTGATTGTGGATCCAAGTAAAATAAAATGCCTGACAACTTCAATGTTTTCTGCATTTATCATGATGTTGCTTATTGGCCCAGTTGTGAGGAATTTTCTTTTCTTTTTGGTAAGGTATAATCCATACTGAGGGCAGGAGTCTTTGATCTTCAACAGTAAGTGCTTCTAGTTATCTTCACTTTCAGCAAGCAAGTTGTGTTGTCTGTATACTGCAGGTTGTTGATGAATCTTCCTCTAAGCCTGATGCCACATTTTTCTTCATACAGTCCAGCTTCCCAGATTATTTCCCCAGTATACAGATTGGATAAGTATGGTGAAAAGATAAACCCTGACACACATCTTTCCTTATTTTAAAGTGGCTATTTGCTACTTTCCCTCTTTTTCTCAAGCACCAACTTTGTACTATTAGCTCTAATAGGTCCTTGCATACAGTATCTCCTTTAACGCTCACAATGACTTTTAAAGGTACTACTAAAATCCTTATTTTACCATTAAAAAAAGGAAAGAAGACAAACAATGAGTTTCAGAAACATTGAATAACTTCTTGAAGATTTCACAGTCACAAAGTAATTATGAGACCGGAATTTGAACTCTTAATCTATCTGCCTCACAGCTGTAAATATTTCTACCTAAAATACAAAGGACAAATGCTTAATTTAGAACTTCTCCCAGGGCTACTTTTGTTTAGATAAATTAGTAATCCTCAAATTTTGACAGTTCAGACATCTGTGGAAGTTATTTGTGAAGATGGTTTGGATTAAAGGCACCTCCCCTGACACTAGCTGTAACCTACCAAACTCACTGCCTGGAGTGGATTTTCACTCATAGCAACCATATAGACAGAGTAGAATTGCTGCATGGGGTTTTCAAGACTATAAATATTTTTGGAATCAGATCGCCAAATCTTTATCCTGGTAAGTGGCTAGTGGTTTGCACAGCCAACCTCTCAGTTAACAGCTGAGTTCTTAAAACCGTTGTGTCACCAGGGATCCCTTGACCCTACGTAACCCATGGCTATGGAGTCTATTCTGACTCATAGATACCCTGTAGGACAGAGTAGAATTGTCGCATAGATTTTCCAAGGTTGTAAATGTTTACAGAAGGAGACTATCTCATTTTTCTCCCTTGGAACGGTTGGTGACTTTGAATTTAAACCAAACTGTACTCACTGCCATCAATTCAATTCAAACTCATAGTGATCCCCATTTCTATTTAAGGACCCTTGGTACCACAGTGGTTAAGCACTTGGCTGCTCACCAAAAAACTGGTTTCAACTCACCCAACATCTGGTGATCTGCTTCTGTGAAAATTACAACCAAGAAGCCCCCTTTGGGTTTCCAAGGCTGTAAATCTTTATGGAAACAGATCACCTCACCTTTCTTCCACAGAGTAGCTAGTGGGTTTGAACCACTGACTTTGGGCTTAGCTGCCAAATATCTCTCCTACCAGAACTTCTTAGTGGCCACTTATTCCCCCCTTTTGTAAGGATGGTATTGTACACATGAAGCTTAATCAATGGAGGAATTGTTGTTGTTCTTGTTGTTGGGTACTGTGAGTTAATTTCTATTCAAGAGACCCCATATGACAGATTAGAATGTCCGCATAGAGTTTTCTTTGTTGTAATTTCTACAGAAGCAGATCACCAGGTCTTTCTCCTACAGAGCTGCTGGATGAGTTCAAACTAGTTTTTTTGTTAGCAGCCAAGTGCTTAACCACTGCACTACCAAGGGTCCTTAAATAGAAAATTAGAGTCACATTTGTTGACTCTTACAGGCATTGCCCAGTAATCAGTGTCTAGTTGGCATGTGATGATTGTTATCTATGTTGACCATTTTACATTTGATTGCCTGACCACTTTATAACATTACCATTCAATCCATTTAGGCTATCTTGTAAACTTGGTTCATTAATCTGTCATGGACAGTTTCAAGAAGGTGGCTCATCTACTGCAACATGATTAGTCTTAAGAAAATATTGTAGGGGAAGGACTTTTAATGGACTTTTGGAATCCACTAGCACATGGTTTACCTAATTAGCTTTAAGGTGCTCTGGTGGCATAGTGGTTAAGGCATTCAGCTGCCAGCAAAAAGATCCACCAGCCACTCCATGGGAGAAAGCTAATGCAGTCTGATTTTATAAAGATTTACAACCTTGGAAACCATATGGGGTAGTTCTGTTCTATCATTTAGGGTCACTATGAATAGGAATCGACTTGATGGGTTTGATTTAATTAGATTTTACTTAAGTTACTTTTAAAAATAGAAAGTGAGGGGAGTGGTTGGGATAGCTAAGGGAGACAAACTTGTCTGTCATTTTGTCATATTGTGGTGGCTTGCTTGCTGTGAGGCTGGAAGCTGTACCAGCAGAGGTGCCCCTGTGGACTGGTTTTATTGGAACCTCCAGACTGAGACAGACTTGGAAGAAGGAAGAGACCATTGTCTTCTCAAATAAATGGCCAGTGAAAACCTCATGAATAGCAGTGAAACACTGTCTGATATATTACTGGGAAATTTTATGAATAGCCCTGAAACATTGCCCAATACAGTGCCAGAAGATGAGCACTTCAGGTCAGAAGATGCTCAAGATATGACTGGGAAAGAGCTGCCTCATCAGAGTAGAGTCCACCTTAATGATACAGATAAAGTAGAGCTTTCAGGACTTCCATTTACTGAAGTGGCATGACAGAATGAGAAGAAGCAGCTGCAAATATCCATTAATAATTGGAACATGGAATGTACAAAGTATGAATCTAGGAAAATTGGAAGATGTAAAAAATGAAATGGTGCACATAAAGATTGATATTTTGGGCATTAGTGAGCTAAAATGGAACAGTTTTGGCCTTTTGAATCAGACAACCATATGATCTACTATGCCAGGAATGACAAATTGACAAGGAATGGCATGGCATTCATCATCACAAAGAATATTTCAAGATTGATCCTGAAGTACAATGCTGTCAGGGATAGAATAATATTCATATTCCTACAAGGAAGGCCGGTTAATACTACTATTATTCAAATTTATGCACCTACCACCAAAACCAAAGATGAGGAAATTGAAGATTTTCACCAACTTCTGCAATCTGAAATTGACCGAACATGAAATCAAGATGTATTTATTATCACCAGTGACTG
Source organism: Orycteropus afer afer (assembly GCF_000298275.1). NCBI lineage: Eukaryota > Metazoa > Chordata > Mammalia > Tubulidentata > Orycteropodidae > Orycteropus > Orycteropus afer. The sequence goes on along the minus strand of NW_006921857.1, from coordinate 3,950,904 downwards.
GAATACAAAAGTTGGAAACAAAGGAAAATCACCAGTTGTTGGAAAATTTGGCCTTGGAGATAGAAATGATGCTTAAGACTGCATGGTAGAATTTTGCAAGACCAGCGACTTATTCATTGCAAATATCTTTCTTCAACAACACAAATGGGTGGCTATACACATTGTGTTGGTTAATTTTGTGTGTCAGCTTGGCTAGGCCTGGTTGAGTGCCTAGGCATCTGGATGTAGTATTCCCCACAATAAGACTAGTAATCACTCCATGGTGGAATCTACTGTGAGCAGCTGAGTAGCTGCCTTAGGGATGCGGTCTACTTCCTGTATATAAGGAGAATTCTTTGGGGAACAGTCTCTAGCTTATGGAATGCTTGGACCCTGCATGTAGCCATGTCATTGTTCAACAGCCTGCCATACTCTGCTGACCTTGGGACTTACAACAGATTTGAATTAGTGGCCTACCATGTGGTTTGATAACAGTGGCACTGCTCCATTTTATTTGTTGACCTTGGGCTTGTTAGCCTCAGCAGCCAGTAGGTGCCTGAGTGAAGAGATGCCTCTAGCTTCAGTGGGCTGGGAGCAAGAGATAGAGCTGAAGCCCAAGGCTGAGGGGCTTACAAACAGCTCCTAGAACTTGGCACTTTGAACTTGGACTTAAAGCTTCTAAACTATGAGAGAATAAACTCCTGTTTGTTACAGCCATCCCATTTGTGGCATATTCTAGTCAGAGTGGAATTAGGTAACCAGAACAGAATATGGTACTGAGAGAGTGGGATGTTGCTCTGACAGATACCTAAAATGTAGAAACAGGAGTGGAGTGTGCCCTTGACCCGAGACCCTGGCAGAGAGACCCTGGCATACGACATGAGAGACAGCAGCAGCAGAGCCAAGAGATTAGCTTGAGAGACCCCAGCAGCAGCAGAGCTCAAAGACTGGCATGACAGATGGCAGTAGCAGAGCCCAGAGACCGACATGAAACAGCAGCAGCCTTACCAGCCCACAGAGGAGAAAGCTGAATGCCTTTGGATAGGCAGCTTCCTCTCGGAGTGGGTTGACTTGGGGCATTAATTGTAGAAAAGATGGGCATGAAGTGGAGTAGCAGGTTGGCGGCCCAAGGAGCAAGAAAGGTGAATGCTCTGGGGCAAGAAGATTTCCTGCAGAGTGTTTGCCCTTTGCATTAATCAGTGGAAGCAGAGAGACCAAGGAAACAGGAAGCAGAGCTGCCTCAGCCTTAAGTGTAGGACCAGGGCCTTTGGGGGTGGAACCATCACAGCCCCCTAGGTTTCAAAGAGTCAGACCGTCACCAGCTTGGTTCTGGACTGTAGGGCTGCTCTTTCATGTGAGCTAGTGGGATGGAGTCAAGCCACTTCCCAAGAGTGAGGGGGCAGGGTTGCCATGCCCAAGAGGGAGAGGAATGGGACCCACCAGGCCAAGGGGATGAGGTTGCCCTCAGGAACTAAGGGACTGGAGTCACCTAGTGAAGAGATTTGTACAGATACCACCCACTGAAGATCTGCACAGGTGCCAAGGTGGCGAAGGTTGGAATTGTGGCGGTTAAGTTTGTGTGTTAACTTGGCTAGGACTGATTGAGTGCCTGGGCAGCTGGATGTAGTATTCCCCATGATGAAACTGGAATCAACTCCATGGTGGAACCTACTGTGAGCATCTGAGTAGCTACCTTAAGGTTGTGGTCTTCTGTATATAAGGAGAAGCTTTGGGGAACGTTCTCTAGCTTATGGCAGGCTTGGACCTGAATGTAGCTGTGTCATTGTTCAGCAGCCTGCCATGTTCTGCCAACCTTGCGACTTACAATGGACTTGAATTAATGGCCTACTATATGGTTTGGTAACATCAGCACTGTGCCATTTTATTTGTTGACCTTGGGCGTGTTAGCCTCAGCAGCATAGGTGCCTGAGTGAAGAGATGCCTCTAGCTTCAGTGGGCTGGAGCAAGAGGCAGAGCTGAGGGACTTTCACACAGCCCCTAGAGCCTGACACTTTGAAGGTGGACTTAAAGTCTCCAAACTATGAGAGAATCAACTTCTGTTTGTTACAGCCATCCCATTTGTGGTATATTCTTGTTAGAGTGGTACTAGGTAACCAGAACAAATGTGGACTTTGCCAGATGGAGTACACAGGACAGATTGACTACATCTGTGGCAAGAGGCAATGGAGAATTTCAATATCTTCAGCCAAAACAAGGCCAGGAGCTGACTGTGGAACCGACTATCAACTGCTTGTATGCAAGTTGGAGCTGAAGACAATTAAAAGAAGTTGATAAGAGCCAAAATATGACCTTGAGTATATCCCTCCTGAATTTAGAGACCATCAAAAGAACAGATTTGATGCATTGAACACCAATGACTGAAAACCAGAGAAATTGTAGGATAACATCAAAAACATCATCTATGAAGAAAGCAAAAGGTCATTAAAAAGACAGGAAAGGAAGAAAAGACCAAAATTAATGTCAGAAGAGACTCTGAAACTTGCCCTTAAATGGAGAGTAGTTAACGTAAATGGAAGAAATGACAAGAGAAAAGAGCTGAACAGAAGATTTGAAAGAGCAGCTCCAGAAGACAAAGTCAATTATTATAATGAAATGTGCAATGACATGGAGTTGGAAAGTCAAAAGGGAAGAACACGCTTGGCATTTCTCAAGCTGAAAAGAAGTGAAGAAAAAATTTAAGCCTCGTTTTGCAATATTGAAATAGTCTATGGGCGATATATTGAATGATGCAGGAAACATCAAAAGAAGATGGAAAGAATACACAGAGTCACTTTCCCTAAAGGAATTGGCCATTGTTCATCCATTTCAGGAGGTGGCATATGATCAAGAACCAAAAATACGGAAGAAAGAAGTCAAAGCTGCACTGAAGGAAGTGACAAAAAACAAGGCTCCAGGAATTGATGGAATGCTCATTGAATGTTTCAGTAAATGGATGCCACACTGGAGGTGCTCACTTGGCTATGCCCAGAGATTTGGAAAACAGTTACCTGGCCAACTGACTGGAAAAGATCCATATTTGTACCCATTCCAAAGAAATATGATCCCACAGAATGTGGAAATTATCAAACAATATCATTAATATCTCACACAAGTGAAATCTGACTGAAGATAATTCAAAAATGGTTGCAGCAGTATATTGACAGAGAATATTCAGAAATGCAAGCTGAATTCAGAAGAGGACGTGGAACGAGGGATGTCAGATGGATCTTGGCTAAAAGCAAAGAATACCAGAAAGATGTTTACTTATGTTTTATTGACTATGCAAAAGCATTTGATTGTGTAGCTCATAACAAATTATGGATAACATTGAGAACATTGGGAATTCCAGAACTCTTATTTGTGCTCATAAGGAACTTGAATATAGACCAGGAGGCTATTGTTCCAACAGAGCAAGGGGACACAGCATGGTTTAAAATACAGAAGGGAATATGTCAGGGTTGTGTCCTTTCACCATACTTATTCAATCTGTATGCTGAACAAATAATCAGAGAAGCTGGACTACATGAAGAACATCAAGTTTGGAGGAAGACTCATTAACATCCTATGTTATGCAGACAACACAACTTTGCTCATTGAAAGTGAGGATGACTTGAAACACTTACTGATGAAGACTGAAGACTGCAGTCTGAAGTATGGATTACACCTCAATATGAAGAAAACAAAAACAAAAATCCTCACATCAGGACCAAGAAATAGCATCATAATACATGGAGAAAAGATAGAAGTTGTCAAAGACTTCATGCTTCATATTACTTGGTTCTACAATCAACACCAATGGAAGCAGCAGTCAAGATATTCCCACCAGCCACTCCTTGGATGGAAGGTTGGGCAATCTACTTCTGTAGTTATACTGCCTCGGAAACCCAAGCAGGAGTCACTATGAGTTGAATCCGACTCGACAGCGTTGAGTAGACGTCATACAGTGTTGGGCAAATCTGCTGCAAACGATCTTTTTAAAGTGTTGAAGAGCAAAGATGTTTCCTTGAAGATTAAGGTGCTCCTGACACAGCCATGGTATTTTCAATTGCCTCATATGCATGTGAGAGCTGGACAATGAATAAAGGAGACCAAAGAAGAGTTGATGCTTTTGAGTTGTGTTGGAAAAGAATGCTGAAAGTGCCATGGGCTGCTCAAAGAACTAAGGAATCTGTCATGGAAGAGGTATAGCCAGAATGCTCCTTGGAAACAAGAATGGCCAGACTTCATCTCACCTACTTTGGTCATGTTGTAAGAAGGGACCATTCCCTGGAGAAGGATATCATGGTTGGTAAAGTGGAGGGTCACTGATAAAGGGGAAGACTCTAAACGAGATGTATTGACACAGTGGCTGCAAAATGGGCTCAGGTATAACAAATATGGTGTGGCTGGTGCAGCACCAGGCAGTATTTCTTTCTGCTGTTCCTGGGGTCATTATGAGTCAGAGATGACTCAGTGGCATCTAACAATAACAAATTATTGTTAGTTATTACTATTATTCCTGTGAAACATTTTTTTCTTTCCTATGCTGTAATGTACTCTACCTATGTATTTTGAGTTTTTGAGATATATAGAAGTGTAACCAGGATAGACTATTGATTCATTTATTAATCTGCTCTCTTTCATTCCACTTATATTTACTGAGAATTTACTAAGTGCCAACCACTGTGTTGGCTTTAGAGTGACAAAGATAAATATGGCACAGTCCCCACATTCCAAGAGATCTATACATAGACTTGAATGAAGTTATAGAGAAGACTAGTAAAATTCTCATATATGACAATTTTCCCAGAGATGACAGATCACAGATGCTCTTTCTTTTATTATAAAAATTTCAAAAGGTCTGTTTACCTCAAGGGCCGACAGGCTCATGTCTCCTCTTTAACAGTGTTCTTGCCTTATGTGCAACATCCTCAGACCAGGAAGATTTTGTTATTCCTCTCTCTGACTCGACGGCACATAACAACAACAACAACAAATGAATAATAGAAGAGACAACCAATAACCAGTTAATACTCCCTGGTGTCCTTCCAAAGGCTCATCACCCCAAATAAAAATGCTGCAGAGATGCAGAATCCAATTCTCATTCTAAGTTTCACACAGTGGGTTTCACATAATTAAAATTTCAGTTCCTATGATACAGTTGCTTATGAAAGCAAGTAGCACCTACGTTGTTTGGGAGCAATGATTTTGGTCTAGAGGAACTTTCTTCCCCCAATGTCTATGGAGACCTCAATTAAGGGTCTTATTCAGTTGTTGAGAGAGTGTCATAAGTTATTCCCCTTCTCAGACATCAGTTTCTTCCTGTTACCTGGGTTTTGAATCCACTAAGATACACAACAAACATCTTGAAGGAAATACACGCTTGTCATTCTCTTTATCCTCACTAATGCATTGGGAACTAGGCCATCTGGCTGCCTTTTGGGTAAATCCATTTTATTGCAAGATTGTGTGTGTGTGTGTGTGTGTGCGCTTTAGTTCTCAAACCCCTTTGGATAGGGTTCAGGATGGATCTCTTTGTGCTGAATTTTGATTTATAGCAAACTATTAGTCACAAGTGTGAGAAAATTTAAAAATTGGAATGTGAAATTTTTTATAGATTTCAGGAAATCAGTTATCTCTCAGAATTTTCTTTGGCTGTAAGTCCACTCTTCTTCAAAAGTGAGAAAGTGCTTAAAATGGCTGCCTGGCCAGGCATTGCTAAGATTGCTATCTGCTATCTTTATCTTTGAAATGTTGAAATTAATACAGGAGAGTCTTAACGTTGTTAATTCATGTTAATCAAAACCACAATAGATTAATTTTTTTTTCCCCACTCACTTATTCAATAAACAGGGAACTCTGGTGGCATAGTGCCTAAGGCATCTGACAGCTAACCAGAAAGGCCAGAAAGCTGGAGTTTCAAACCCACCAGCCACTCCTCAGAAGGGAGATTGGGCAATCTACTTCCATAGAGATACTGTCTCAGAAACCCAAGGAGGGGTTGCTATGAGTCGCCATCGTCTTGACATCAGTGAGTTTTTTTTTTTTTTTTTTTTTAATTTAATAAACAAGTGCTTCACCCTGATCTGGGGTTTCAACTCAGTATCATTATGAGACCTAACGTTCCTTTCTTGTCATTGGTATGTGGAATGCTTAAAACATTTAAATGTGATTATCTTTGGGATATCTCCTGAGAATAATATATATATATTTTGAGCAGTTTACCTTGCTATTCTTTAAACACAAGAAGTATAAGTCAAACAAAAATGTGGTTAAAAGTCCAGTGACCAGTCATGTTTTCTTTTGCTCTTAATATCTTATGGAAAAAAAGTTCAGCTTCTGGGCTAGTTATGCTCCCATTTTTTTTCTGTTATATATCATGGAACATTATTATATGCACCTTCAGAATTTTCTTCTGGTCACTGATTCATATAGAAGTCTCTTTGTAAAACATTGTCATTTTGATTGGACTCTTTTCCTTTCATTTTCCCTTCTTGCTCTCTCCCTTGAATTCACTTCTTGATTGGTGAGATGAGCCATCTCTCAGCATTCCTATATATGTTCTAGCCACAATGTTATTACTCATGTCAGCAGTACTGAAGGCTTGTTTGATAATGAAAGCAACCCCTTGTGAATGCTCATTGGATAACAATTCACTTTCATTTCAAACTAAATTTGAATCTTTTAAATAGATAATGAACTTGGAACCACCACTCAGGCATAAGAGTAGCTTTCATTGGGAGGAGTAAGGTTTCTCAGTTTTGACATTTCCTCTACCAGGGCATAGAACCCCTATGAATGGTTAAAGCATTCAGCTGCTTACCAAGAGTTCAGTTATTCAAACTCACCAGCTCCTTCCCAAGGGAAAGATGAGGCAGTCTGCTTCCCTAAAGATTTACGGCGTTAGAAACCCTATGTGGCAACTCAACTCTGTCCGATAGTGTCACTATGAGTTGGAATACACTTGATGGCAGTAAGTTAGAAATGGTTACTGCTGGCTAGCCTCCTTGAGTGAAGACAGAATGTCACTGAATTCCTAGGAATTAACCATATAGTACCAGGTTTCCAAAAACAAGTGGTGACTTTGACCCAATTGTGACTGCTGAGTTGACTGACTCAACACCCCCAAGAGTGGACAGTTGATGTTTGTAGTTAGAGAGGAATGTGCAGTACAGCTTATGTCTTGACTCTGCAAAGAATAACCCAAACCAAAATGAAATCCATTGCTATCCAGTCAATTCTGACGTATAGCAACCCTATAGGACAGAGTAGAACTGCCTCATAAAGTTTCCAAGGCTGTAAATCTTTATGGAAGCAGACTGGTACATCTTTCTCTTGTGGAGGGGTTGGTGAGTTTGACCTGCCAAACTTTCGGTTAACAGCCAAATGCTTTAACCACTGCACTAGCAGGACTCTGTGCAAAGACTAACGGAATAACTTAATAAGACCCACTATTTGAATTATTTTTGAGGTTACACTTGAAAAAGATTTTCATCTTGTTCTTACTAAGGTTCTTTCATAGCTGCATATGAAATTGTAATTCACTTTGTAATTTTGCAAAAACAAATTTTGTCATGATGTTTTTACATTTTTAGTTCTGCTTTGGTAGGTTGGGCAATTTACTTCCATAGTGATACTGCCTTGGAAACCCAAGGAGGGGTCGCTATGAGTCTGATCCAACTTGACAGCAGTGAGTCTGTTTTTTGTTTTTGGTTGGTTCATACCATAAGAGAAAGTTATCGAGGTGGAAGCCTAGACATTCTGCCAACCAGGCAAGTTTACAAGAGGTAAATTGCTGCAAGTGCAAAAACTCCTCAAAAGCTCTCTGACTTTAGGAAAAAAAAAAAAAAACCTAAAATTATTTTATCATAGAAATTATAATATTATGAAATGAAATGTCTTTTCATACATGCATTTTTGGGAATGCTATGGCATGATGATTTCAAAGGGTTATCAAGCTAATCTTGTGTTCTTGGGATTTTTGTGTGACAGTGATTTTTTGCCTTGTATTTTGTTCTCTCCTTGACCCTAGATGTTGGAAGTCATTTTTATTAGTGAGCTGTAAACCACAGAGTTTCCCCTGCTGAGAGTAAAATTCTGAAAGCTTGAGCTTCCTTTGGTCAGTATAGGATAGCTCTCTTAGACAAAGTTGCTGGTTGTTAATGAATGGCATACAGTACTCTAACCTTGGTTTGTAACAGTGACTCAGAACTGATGAAACCTAAATGAATAGAGGCGAGAGGCACAGCGAATATTTATAACTGTAAACTATTAAAATATTTAAGAGAGTTGTCTGTGCTGGTCGAATCAGTGAAAAAACAATAGGGTATGTCACAGTGTAAGCAAATTACCTACAAAAATCTTGATTTTTCAAGAGTTGAACCTATGATTAGGTACTGCAAGGGGAATGGCAGGTAGAGTTCCATGAAAAGGCCAAATGGATTTTTTTTTTTTTTTAAAGTTGGTAGAAATTGTGCCTCAGTGAACAGTCATCATTTCATGAAAAGGCTAGAAGTCATTGAGGGATAATAGATTTTTTAATATATATTATTTTTCACACACACTAAACTATGTATTTAAATTTATTTAAACTGTGTACAGAGCATTTAATTAAAAGTGCTCACCTATCACATCCATTCCCACCCCAGAGATTCACTCCTGAAAGTGGACTCTGTTAGCTGTTTCTTCTGATATTGCTTTTCTTTTTTCTAAATAACACAATAATATTGTTATTTTTTATTTTTAAAATTATATACATTATTGTTTGATTTCTTACTATGGATAGTGAGTATTTACATCTACTCTCTCTGCAGACCTCCCAAAAGGCACACATTTTACTGGTACTTATCATTCATCATAGTGGTTTTACTGCTCTTAGTTAACTCAATATTTAGCATTTATGTTATTGCTATTACATAGATATTTCTGCTTATCTTAGACTGAGTTCTTTGGAGAAGCAAAAACAGTGAAGCATATATGTAAATATATACAGAGAAATTACTTTCAAGGAAATGCCTCACACAATTGTGGAGGTGGGCAAGTCCCAAATCTGTGGGTCAGGCAGCAGGCTGAAGACCTATGCTTCTCACAGGGTTACAGACTCTAGAAAATCCAAAAATCTTCAGATCCAGGTGACAAGGTCAAGAGAAAGAATAAAGCTTGTTGGAGAACTCATTTATATACTGGAGGCAGAGCACATCCCCAGGAAAACTTCCCTTTCAACTAATTGGCTGACCATATCAGATCACATCATGGAGGTGATTACATTATATTACATAATGAAAGACCACTCAGTCCAAAGTGTGTTAAACCACTGAGAATGATAACCTAGCCAAGCTGACACAACATGAACCCCCATACTGCTGAGTCATTTGCTATAAGAAAGTGACTTTCATTTCTTGTATAATTTTTGTCATTATTGTCTTTTCTACAGTTAAGAATTTTCTTGTTTTTCTTTTGTTTACTACTGCATTATTAATTAACTCTGAAAATCCATGACAGAATTTAACAAACGTATCAAGTAATCTATCAGCTTAATTGCGTGTATATATTTTTTCTCCCTTGAAAGTCTTGAATATTTTTCCTAGTACCTTCTTTTTTCTTGTTCTACTCTTGACTGTTGATCAATAAATATGTTATTTTTTTTCACAACAATCTTCCCCTTTTCTACCTTATTTTTTTAAATAATATGTTATTGTGTTTGGGCAAAAGTTTACATAGCAAATTAGGTTGCTCTTTAACAATTTTTATACAAATTGGTCCAGGCCATTGGTTATAATTTTTACAATGTCAGCATTCTCATTGCATCAACTTCTCATTTACTGACATTTTACACTTAAGATAATGGTTAAAAAAAAAAAAAAATCTGTCATCCAGCTATTTTTCAAATTAAGGACGTATGTGTAGCAGTAGGGAGCACAGAGGTGCCAAGTGAGAGTAACACTGGCTGTAATGGTTAAGACTATATATCACTTGGCTGAGCCATAATTCTCAGTGGTTTAAGTTATGTAATGATGTAATTTGGCAATTCTGTAATGATTTAGTGATTCTCTATTTTATAATCTGTTGTGGTCAACTTCCATTTTCACAGAATGCTGATTTTTGAATAGCATGTGCTCTTTGGACCTGGGGAGTGAGCCACAGGGATCCAGGTGAGGAGACAGAACCCAGGCATGCTCAAAGCATCAGGGCAGGAGAACCCGAGAGTGGAGATGGATAGGCCTGGGGACGAGGACCAACAGGAGTGAGCTGCAGGGATCCAGGTGAGGAGAGGGAATCAAGGCACATCCAAAGCAGCAGAGGAGAAGAACCAGAGAGCGGAGACAAACAGGCTCAGGGACCAGGGCAGAAGAGGAGTGAGCCACAGGGATCCAGGTGAGGAGAGGGAACCCAGGCATGACTAATGCAGCAGGACAGGAGAGCAGGAGAAAGGGTAGGAAAAGGCCCAGGAACCGGGACAGAGGAGGAGACAGCTGCAGGGACCCAGGTAAGGGTCGTAGGAGAGGTTTCCAACAGGGAGACAAACTTGTCTGTTGGTTTGTCCTATGTGGTGACATGTTGATGTGAGTTTTGAGGCTGAGCCACTGATGTTTCAAACCCAGCGGGATGCACATGGTGCACAGGTATCAGCCCAGCTTATAGACTGAGACAGACTAGGAAGAAGGAAGAAGCCATCCACTTCTCAAAGAATTGGCCAGGGAAAACCTTATGAATGGCAAAGAAACACTGATACATTACTGCACAACTTTATGAATAGTCCGATTAGGTTAGAAGCCTCTCAAAATAGGACTGGGAAAGAACTGCATCATCTGAGTAAACCCAGCCTTACTCCTATGGATAAGGTAAAGCTTCCAAGACCTCCATTTGCTGATGTGGCACCACTCAAATTGAGGAGAAACAGCTGAAGACATCCATTAATCATCAGAACATGGAATGTATGAACTATGAATCTAGGAAAATTGGAAATTGTCAAAAATGAAATGGAGTGCGTAAAGATTGATATCCTCAGCATTAGTGAACTGAAACGGACTGGTTTTGTCCAGTTTGAAACAGACAACCATATGATCTACTATGCCAGGAATGTCAGTTTGGAGAGAAATGGTGAGGCATTCATCATCACAAAGGATGTTTCAA